>NW_026652291.1:78950596-79096907 GCF_009828535.3 Hylobates moloch
ATGTCTCATGATTCTGTTAATCTAATCTCCTAAAATTTAAGCATTCCAAATGTTTCTTATCTTTCTTTTCACCCATGAACCCATTGAACTCATGACCCTATGATATTTCTAGAAATCATAAATCCCCCAATCACATATTTCTAATTCCCCTTTATTAAATTAAATGATAAATCATAACATACACTTAATATGTCTATAAACAGAAATTAAGATAACATTTTAAAACTTTGAAAGATTATACATATAATCAACAATGGACATTGTAAAATTATTTTAATAATTTTAACCATAATTTTATATCTGAAAATGTGAAGATTTATAGGATAAAATATAAAATAATCAATGGTTTGAAGGAGTTTTACCATGAAATAGCCATATAACACCAGTGATTTCACATAGCTGGCACAGTGCTCCTTCTTTTGACTTTCTGACCGTGTAGAAGAACCAGTAAATGATGACAAACATATCATGGATTCTACCTTAAAGAACAATGACTTTTAGGCATTTTTAATGAATATAACACTCTTTAAAATTACAGAAATTACAGAGTATAAATTCAAGGCCAATATAATTTCACACATGTTCTATCTAATGAATAGACCATAACTGCTGAAGATGTCATTTGCCAAATTAAACTCTGACATTCACTTTCCCTCTTTGTATTAATGTATGATAAAGGATCCATTAATTCTACCAGGTTATTTTCATTGATTTGAATATTTATACCAGCCTTACCCTTTTTGTCTATAAGCCTGCTTAGATGTGCTGGATAATTCTGACCCATGGTCAGTTAATGCCAATCCCCTTATATTTTGTCTTTATTGAGAGAAACATCTTTCTTAACATATTCAAATTAACACTTACTCAAAATAATGTTTACTTTGGTGGTCTGTTCTGAAATGTCATGGAAAAGTCTAAGATTTTAATTCCTTTTTCTAGAATCCCAATCATAGTAGTTCAAATTTTCATGACGTGTACATGCTCATATTACATGACTAATTCTTTTTCAACTTTTACAAAAGTTTCACCTGTTACTCAGTGAGTTTTTTATGCTTGGTAGATTCCTTCATAATTTTCATAGCATGTGCTCTAGTTATTTAAGTCTTCATTGTGTAATAATTTTAAACACATTAAAGACATTCCATTTTCAGCTTTTATTGAACTATTATCTTGCTAAAAACCTCTCTCTATATATATATATTTGCAATCATTCCTCCAATTGTGTCCTGGTAAGAATAATTTTTCTTTGTTAAATGTTCTCCCTTGGTCTCTTCAGCAAAGAGAAATACACATTTTATCATTTCACAAGAGGCTCTATTTCAGTGATAACAAAGAACAACAAAACTCTATTGATATATGAACGCAGGGTGCGAGAATAAGTTTACTTACCAGGAGAATATTGAAGCTCACTTCTCAAACATGCATTCTTGCTGTGTGAGCTATTGAATATGCAGCTAAATACAATTTAAAACTTTTATTTTACATACATATGCTTTCTTTCCTTAAAAAATGAAACAAATGCAAAAGGCATGCCACATTTTTGATATATGTCTCTGATTTGATTCCTAATTTTATATTTGAGCATATATAAAGAAAATAACCATTCAAGACAAAATTTCCCTATTTGTAATTAATTTATCACACCAAAATAAATTTCATATTCTCACAAATTGGGACTATTTCTGAAAACAATAATTAGTATCAGGAGCCCCAATGATATCTCACTTGTTCATGCTTTAGTTATTAAATATTTATTTTCTTTTAGCTATTCTGACTCATTAGCCACTAATTTCTGCTGATGTTTACTTTAAAGTGACACTCAAATAATCTCTGTTTCAATGTAATCTCCATAATTCTGTCTCTTCTTAAATTTAATCCAGTTCCATTTTTGGAAAAGCCATGGTTATGTGATTCATTTTACAGTCATCCTTTAGTATCCACGAGGGATTTGTTCCAGAACTACCCTTCTCCAAACCCCTGCAGATATCAAAATCTGTGAACTGTCAAATCCCTTGTATAAAATGGCAAAGTATTTGAATATAACCTACACGCCTCCTCCCATATACTTTAAATAATCTCTAAATTACTTGTAATATCTAGTAGAATATAATTGCTAAGTAAATAGTTGTACTATATTTTTATTTGTGTTTTTTTGTATTGTTTTTTTTTCCAAATATTTCTTATCTGCAGCTGGTTGAATTCTTAAATGCAGAACCTGTGAATATTGAATGCCAAATATATATCAAAATTGAATTTTAAATAAATGTGTATTTTATAGTTTTTAATAGAATAAGCAAGATTTAAATCAATTTTCTCAGCACATAATGTGAATGTATTTTTTAAGCTACATATATCAATAGTAAATAATATTTTAAATAATTTTTGCTGTTTTGTCTTAATTTTAAAAGAAGTAGTTGAGCTAACTAATACTGTATTATAAACACCATGGAGTACAATTTCTGTTAAGGAATTCAGACTCAGTTATTTTTTTAAGCGCCCTGCTGGTAGTAGAATGAGCTCTTTGTAATTGGGCAAATGTCACTGAGGTAGAAAAATGAAACAAACTTTTAAATCTACACAAAGATTATGATTTCACAAGCATATGAAACTGTAGCATTGATATGATTCCCAAAGACCAGTGCCAGAGCCACCAATGTCATGTATTTTTCAGTAATCTAAGAGGTCTGATTGGCTAAGAACCTGGCCTACAGAGGGAAAAAGGTAAGGACTGAAAACAACATGAAAGCTACCCCTTTATTATTAGAATTAGGAAACTAGCTGATACAGTTTGAATGTTGTCTCTGCCAAATCACATGTTGAATTGTAATCCTCAGTGTTAAAAGTGAGGCCTAATTGGAGGTTTCTGGGTCACTGGAGCGGATCCCTCGCGGTTTCATGTTTTCCTTGAGACAGTGAATGAGTTATCTTGAGATCTGGTTGTTCAGGCACCACCTTTGCCCGATTCTACTTCCTGCTGCCACTCTTGCCCTGTGACTATCCTGATCCTTTTTGGACTTCCCCATGAGGAAACGCTCCCTTAGGCCTACCCAGAAACTGAGCAGATACCAGTATCATCCTTCCTATACAGGCTGTAGAATAGTGAGCCAATCTCTTTTCATTATAAATTACCCGGTCTTAGATATCTTTTATAGCATGTGAGAATGGCCTAACACATACGCACTCATAAGAATGCAAGATATTCAATATTTAAAGTTGAATGTAAAATAAAAATGTGAAACTTCCTCATGAGATAACTTTCCAGAACACTTCAATACTGGTTAAATTGCGGTGGGGGGGGGGCGGTGGGGACGGGGAAGGAGTCTGTCTTGAATGCCCAAAGCCCAAAGTCTTTTATCTTGTGCTATAAAGCAGGCTCCACAGTCCACTTCTGACACCAAAACCTTCTATCATAAAGAAGTCTTCAGATTTTTGTTATTTCTTCCTCTAAAATAGTTTTTAGACCTTAAACATAGCAAATAAATAGACCAAGCCTTTTTCACAAAATCCAATAGAAAGTTTTCAATATTGGTATCTCTTTGTTCCATTCTGTATCTCTCTCTATTATAATGACCTTCTCTTTTCTCCAGAGATGCACAACAGTACTCTGCTGTTCAACATTTGGAAAAGTTGATGTTTTTCTTTCAAAGAATAATATCTGATACATAATAATTCTAATAATATAATACAAATGACAGTAATGTATACATAGCTTAAAAAGAACATTGGTGAGAAAAATTCAAAGTTGAAGGTTTAAAATAAGTAAATCTACAAAGTATTTTATAAAATTGTATCTATCACTAAAATAAAATGATGCCAAAATAAGACTGAAATAAAGATAATATTTGTAATATATGTTACAATTAATTATAATTATAGAGATAACTTATCATCAATCACCTTGAATTGGCCCTGCAGGATAAAGATAATGTTTTGGTACTCTAACATGCCTAAATGACATGCATGTTTGTATTAGGCCATTCTCACACAGCTATGAAGAAATACCCGAGACTGGGTAATTCATAAAGATAAGAGGGTTAATTGATTTACAGTTCAGCATGGCTGGAGAAGCCTCAGAAAACTTACAATCATGATAGAACCTTTTCACAGGGCTGCAAGAGAGAGAATGAGGGCCAGCAGGGGAAATGGCAGATGTTTATAAAACCATCAGATCTCACGAGAACTCACTCATTATCACAAGAACAGCATGGGGGAAATGGCCCCCGTGATTCAATTATCTCTCACCGGGTCTCTGCCAGGACACGTGGGGATTATGGGGATTGCAATTAAAGATGACATTTGGGTGGGGACACAGCCAAACCATATTAATGCTCTTTCTCTGAAAGAACTGTATTTTCCCTTTAAAAACAATATATAGTTTAAAGGTTCTCTTTATTAATATTCCTTTCACACGTAATTACATCAACTCATACAATCCTTATTTGAAGTTTTGTCTTTAGACTTGGCTTATACAATTTTTGAAAGTATACTCCTTAAAACAAAAGTTGTATTTGTTAATTTCTGTGATAGATGTAATTTGACATATAATGCTTTTATACAACTTTACTTACAAGTTTTATTGAGTAATGTTATTTTCTGTTTCTCACATTCAAACTGTGGGGTTTTTTTCCAGCTCTTCCCACAAGTTCAGGTTTCTAATTTATGACTGTGGAAAATGTATTTAAAGATACATTAGCGAGAATAGTTAACTTTTTTTTGAACTTACGGTTAAAAGCTAATTTTCTTAATGCTTAGCTCCACAACAGTTTTTATGTAAAGCTATTTTATAAAATAAACCTTCTATGGACTCTGTCAATTCCTTGAATATTATATATTTACAGACCTAAATAAATTAGGAGGCATAATATGTTTAGAGATTTTGAAAGTACTTATTATTAAGCAATCATTTTTTCTAAAATTTATCTATAGATTCACCATAGCCCCAGTCAAATTTACAAAAGGCATTTCTATACACTTCAAAAGGCATATGGAAATAAAAATGACATACAATAATCAAAGAAATACTCTTTAAAAAGAACAAAGCTGGAGGTTTTGCACTAGCTAAATTCAAGACTTGTTGTAAAGCTGCACCAATAAAGACTGTGATTCACAACAGAAAAGTCATGGAATCAACTCCCATCAGTGGTAGATTGGATAAAGAAAATGTAGTATATTTTCACCATGGAATACTATGCAGCAATAAAAAAGAAAAAGATTATGTCTTTTGCAGCAACATGGATGGAGCTGGAGGCCATTACCTTAAGCAAATTAATTCAGAAACAGAAAACCAATACTCCATGTTCTCACTTATAAGTGGGAGGTAAACAATGAGAACACACGGACACTAAGAAGAGAACCAGAGACACTGCAGTGTAGTTGAGGGTGGAGGGTGGAAAGAGGGAGAGTATCAGAAAAAATATCAATCAGGTTCTATGCTTATTACCGGGTGGCAAAATAAATCTGTACACCAAACCTCCATGACATGCAGTTTACCTGTATAACAAATCTCCACATGTACCCCTGCACGCAAAATAAATCTTAAAAAAGACTCTTTGATATTGATTAAATGATAGGTGTATTGACCAGTAGAAACAATATGTAAAATCAGTACTGATTTAACAATATGTTCAATGTAGAAATAATCATTAAGACACCTACAAAACTGATTTTCAAAGAAAATGCCAGGATAATTAAACGGGTACAACAAAGTCTTTTGAACAACTAGTGCTGGAAATGGATATCCTTTAGAAATATGGAACATGAATGCCTACCTCATACCACACCCAAAAATTAACTCTAATGAATCATAGGTAAAATTATGAAAGTTAAGACTATAAAACTCTTATAGTATGTAGAACCAAATTTGGGCAGCCTTTTTTAGATATGGCACAAAAAGGATAAGCCATTAAATAAAATATTGATACATTAGAGTAAATGAAAATGTAAAATTTTATTCCTAAAAAATGATAATATTAAGAAAATAAAAAGTGAAGAATCAAAATGGCAGAAAATATTAATAGTGGATATGTTTGATCAAAGCCTTATCTTCAGGATTTATAAATTAATCTTGTAATCCATTAATAAGAAATAAACACTGCTTCCCATTCCACAAAAAAAGATAAACAAATGGTCAATAAACAAAAACATTTTCAATGTTATTCATTAATCATCAGGAAAATACAAATTAAATCCACCATGAGATGCTACTACCAACCAATTAGAAAGGCTAATTTTTTATTTTATTTTTGTTTCATTTTTTATTGACACATAATAATTGCACATATTTGTGGGGTACAGCGTGATGTTTCAATATGTATGTATATTGTGTAATGATAAAATAATGGTAATTAGCAAATCCATCACCTCCAAACATTTATAATTTCTTTTTAGTGAGGACATTCAGAATCCTATCTTCTAGCTATTTTGAAATATAAAATATATCATTATTAACTATAGTTACCCTGTTGTGCAATGCAATGCCATAATTTATATTTTCTTCTACCTATAACTTTGTATGCTTTAGCCACCCTCTCCTCATTCTTTCTTTCCTTCCCTCTCCCCAGGCTCAAGTAAACACAAGTGAGATCATGAGGTATTTTTCTTTCTGTTTCTGGCTTATTTCACTTAACATAATGTCGAGCAGTTTCATCCACGTTGTTGCAAGTCATAGGATTTCATTATTTTTTTTGTGACTGAATAGTATTCCATTGTGTATACATAATACATTTTCTTTATCCACTCATATGTTGATAGACACAGGTTGATTCCATATCTTGCCTGTTTTGAATAGTGCTGTAATAAACATGAGTATGAAGGCATATCTTCGAACATACTAATTTCACTTCTTTTAGATGTATACTCACTAGTGGGATTTCTCAATCATGTGATAGTTCTTTTTTAAATTGTTTGAGGAATCTCCATATTACTTTTCAATGGCTGTATTAATTTACCTTCTCATCAACAGTGTGTAAGGATTCCTTTTCTTCCACATCTTTCCCAAAATGGCTAAAATTTGAAACACAAGAAATATCAAACGATGGTGAAGATGTGGAGCAACTAGAATGTTCACACATTGCTGTTGAGAATATAAAATAGCGCTACTCTTGAAAATGTTTTTTGAGTCCTCAAATGTTAATCATATGGCTCAACCATTTGATTCCTCAAATGTTCATCGTATGACTCAGCCATCCACTCCTAGATTTTTAGCCAAAAGAAATAAAAATATATGTTCCCAGAAAAAATATGAGCACAAATATTAACAAATTTATTTTTAATAGTCTAACACTGGAATCAACAAAAATCTTTACCAAATACTCAACGACACACCATAAATCAATCTATGAAAGTGCATAGGTAGCATTTAGCTCTGTCATAAATCTTAATTTCTTTGTAGCACTTATTTTCTAAAATTAGCTTATTTGTTTTGCAATTTTTTGAATTCTCTGGGAGAATATTAACTCTTCAGGATTTATGCCTTGTTGTGTTTTTATTTATCAAGTTCCCAAGACAGTACTTGTTGACACATAGTACTTTTACGAAAATTATTTTTGAGTGCATGAACAAATACTTTATATCTGTAATTTTGTTTGATGATAATTTTGTTGTTTTTCTTCTAATTGAACAGAATTGTGTTGTAAGCAGTTGTATTGCCTGGGAAGGATATTTTCTCAATAAGCAACACAATATTTTCAAGTGAGTTAAATTAATCTCGAGATAGATTCAGTGCCTTAACAAAGCTTTATTACCAATTTGCTAAAAGTTGGCTCCTCCAAGCATTAAATTCATTAACATTCTTCTCTCATTTTCTACTCATTACTATATTAGTAACTGCCAAAAGCTGAGGTTTTCAAGAAAACAATGTGCTGTTAAAGTCTGAATATTTAATAAAGAAAATATATTTATTTAGCAAATTGCATAGCAAGAAACCTGTTTCTTGACAGAAATTCTTTATAGCTTAAACACATTTTATGTGTACTATATAAAAAATCACAGCATTAATATAATCATATTTACATTAGAAGTTTATAGAAATAAGTTATCTATTTTGTGCCTAACTGCATCTATATAACATTTTGATAATGGTTATTTCTCATCATAAAATATCAATTAATAAGATTGTGAGTTCAAAAAATGCCAAAGGTGTTATGATGTAGATTTAAATAGCATACTTGACATAAAATGTCACTTTCACTATGTTCTTGGAATAATACTTTATTACTTAAACCCAAAATGGTATATGGAATTTTATTTTGCAATTTCATTTTAATTTTTTAAACGTTCTTCTGTTAACACTACCTGTATACATGTAAACCTTTTTTTTGAAATATCTGTTTTTAAATTTCCTTTACCAAAGACGTAAATATGTCCTATCATATTTATGCTAACATTGTGTTCTTCCTATTGTCTTTGTACTGCTTTAGGAGTTATTCAAAAAATGACAATTTTGATATCAATAGTGCCATCTCTCACAAATACAGATGTTTCCCAACTTATGACAGGATTACATCCTGATAAACACATTTTAAATTGAAAATATTGTAAATTCTAGGTATTTAAAGGGCAATATAGTCAAGATTGTGGATTGTAAAAGTCTTAAGTGATGGCCATTAGCTTGTTGCTTTCATGTTGGGCAATTATTTTGAGATTTATATCAAGATTAATTGCCTTTCTTTTCTTTTCACCAAAGCAGAAGACACAAATGAACACTTGTAGACATGGTGCAATATATAAACTCAAAACACAATATCAAAAACATGTTGGCACACAGTACACTGTAGAGTATTGGTTGTTTGTCCTCCTGATTGCATGTTTAACTAGGATCCTTGCTGCTATTGCCACCCAGTATCGTGACAGAATATCATACCACATATTGTTAGCCTTGGGAAAGATCAAAATTCATAATTAAAAGTACAGTTTCTACTGAATGCATATCACTTTCTCACCATTGTAATGAGAAAAATTATAAATCAAACAATGATAATTTGGAGACCATCTGTATTTTCTACTTTGTAAGAATTTAAAATAATACATTTTAGTAATTATCTCATATTTTCTATAAAAGTACCTAGGATTTTACAAGCTAAAATAAAATCATTGAAACGATGGCACCATTTTACATTTTGTCTTGCAATATCTAATTTCTGTAAATTCATCTTTAGGATTTGAATGATTATTCTTATTATTTGTTTAGAACGGAGTCCAATGGATTCTTGGAAATCAATTCTACTTTTAATATATATTTTTCTATTTCCTAGTAAAATGAGTGATGTAACTTTTAAAATATGTTTTTAAACGTTCCCAGCACTATTGAGGTAAAATTAACAAATAGAAACTGTATATTCTTAAAGGGTACAACTTAATATTTTGATAAATACACAAATTTTGAAATGGTCAGCTCAAACAAGCAAATTAACAATACCCATTACATCACACAGCTGCCATTTTCCTTATTTTTCTCTCTTCCTTTCTTTTGTTGTTGTTGTGAAAATACTTAAGATCCAGTGTCTTATCAAATTTCAAGTTTTGAATACATCATTGGTAATCGTGGTCTTGATGTCATACATTACCTCTCCAGAACTCATTCAACTTGCATAACTGGAACTTCGTACCACCTGACCAACGTCTCCTCATTTCCCTCTGGTTCTTGCTTCTGGCAACTGCCATTCCATTCTATGCTTCTATGTGTTTGACTATTTTAGATTCCACATATAAGTGAGATCATGCAGTATTTGTCTTTCTGTGTCTGGCTTATTTCACTGAGCATAATTCACATGAATGAATCTAGAGGATGTTATGCTGAGAGATGTCATTTTTTATAAGCCCAAATTCAGTAGTCTTGTGTACGGAATTGGTGGGTTCTTGGTCTCACTGACTTCAAGAATGAAGCCGCGGACCCTCGCGGTGAGTGTTACAGCTCTTAAGGCGGCGTGTCCGGAGTTTGTTCCTTCTGATGTTCGGATGTGTTCGGAGTTTCTTCCTTCTGCTGGGTTCGTGGTCTCGCTGGCTCAGGAGTGAAGCTGCAGACCTTTGTGGTGAGTGTTACAGCTCTTTTTTTTTTTTTTTTTTTTTTTTTTTTTTTTTTTTTTTTAAATGGAGTCTGGGATTACAGGCGTGAGCCACCGCGCCCGGCCGAGTGTTACAGCTCTTAAGGCGGCGCGTCTGGAGTTGTTCATTCCTCCCGGTGGGCTCGTGGTCTCGCTGGCTTCAGGAGCGAAGCTGCAGACCTTCGCGGTGAGTGTTACAGCTCATAAAAGCAGTGTGCACCCAAAGAGTGAGCAGTAGCAAGATTTATTGCAAAGAGCGAAAGAACAAAGCTTCCACAGTGTGGTAGGAAACTCAAGTGTGTTGCCGTTGCTGGCTTGGGCAGCCTGCTTTTATTCTTATCTGGCCCCACCCACGTCCTGCTGATTGGCAGCGCCAAGTGGTCTGTTCTGACAGGGCGCTGATTGGTGTGTTTACCATCCCTAAACTAGACATAAAAGTTCTCCACGTCCCATCAGAGTAGCTAGACACAGTGTTAATTGGTACATTCACAAACCTCGAGCTAGACACAGGGTGCTGATTGGTGTGTCTGCAAACCTTGAGCTAGATACAGAGTGCCGATTGGTGCATTTACAATCCTTGAGCTAGACACAAAGGTTCTCCAAGGCCCCACCAGAGCAGCTAGATACAGAGTGTTGATTGGTGCATTGACAGACCCTGAGCTAGACACAGGGTGCTGATTGGTGTGTTTACAATCCCTGAGCTAGACATAAAGGTTCTCCACATCTCCACCAGACTCAGGAGCCCACCTGGCTTCACCCAGTGGATCCTGCACCAGGGCTGCAGGTGGAGCTGCCTGCCGGTCCCGTGCCATGCGCTTGCACTCCTCAGCCCTTGGGTGGTCGATGGGACTGGGCGCCGTGGAGCAGGGGGTGGCGCTCGTCGGGGAGGCTCGCGCCGCACAGGAGCCCATGGAGGGGGTGGGAGGCTCAGGCATGGCGGGCTGCAGGTCCCGAGCCCTGCCCCGCGGGAAGGCAGCTAAGGCCTGGTGAGAAATCGAGCGCAGTGCCGGTGGGTTGGCACTGCTGGGGGACCCAGTATACCCTCCGCAGCCGCTGGCCTGGGTGCTAAGCCCTTCATTTCCCCGGGGCCGGCAGGGCCAGCCTGCTGCTCCAAGTGCAGGGCCCGCCAAGCCCCCGCCCACCCGGAACTCCAGGTGGCCCGCAAGCGCCACGCGCAGCCGCGGTTCCGGCTCGCGCCTCTCCCTCCACACCTCCCTGCAAGCTGAGGGAGCCGGCTCCCGCCTTGGCCCGCCCAGAAACGGGCTCCCACAGTGCAGCGGTGGCTGAAGGGCTCCTCAAGTGCCGCCAAATTCAGAGGAGGCTCCGAGAGCAAGCGAGAGCCATGAGGACTGCCAGCATGCTGTCACCTCTCAGTCTCACATGGTAACTGGTAAGTGAGAAACCATAACAATGTTTTGCTTTTCTGTTAGAATGTTTTACTAAAGATTGTTTAAGAAATCCTCACCATCATATAAGTTTCGTTTACGAAATGTATTTATTTTTACAGTTTTTAACAAGATATAAAATTATTATCAATTCAGTAATATGAATATCTCAGAATTCAGGTCTTATAGCATGGTTGATTTTTAATATGTATCACTATAGTGACTAAAACTTATCTTTTTATACAGTATTTCTGTAACTTATAAAAGCTGTTTTCTTCCACTAATATCAATTCCTTATTCTAATTATACTCTAGGTACAGACGTTATTTTCACAATTCTGTATGAACTAGATATCCTAATATATGCTTAAATTTAAGCCTTTCAAAGTACATTTTAGGAATCCATTGGTAACTTTGCTTCTTAAATGTGAGTTAGAACCACCTGTGGGGTTTTTGAAAAAAGTACTGACTTCGAGGCACTTTCCTAGACAAAAATTCAGAATCTGCCAGTGTGTCCTAGGCATTAGCAGTTTTTAAACTCCTCAGGTGATTCTAATATGAACCTAGTCTTGAGAATCACTGCCACAGAACAGTACTAATCAACACTTAACATGCATAGGAATCACATGGGCATCTTGTTGAAAATGCAGGTTTTGATTTAGTAGGTCTAAGGTTGGGCCAGAGATTTTGCATTTTCCAAACAGTTTGTTGTAGATGCTGTTGCTGCTAATCCATGAATTACATTTGACACAGCAAGAGCATAGAACATAGAGAGCTGCTGAGAAGGAATAGTTTGTGGTTTTTAAGCAATCTTTTAAAAATGGAAGAGAAAACTAGATAAAGGTATAAACATCTAGCAGCTGGAAGAGACACGAACACTCTTTAAAAAAACTGATCAATGTTAGTCCTTCTATTTACCAACTATATATAGTTAATGAATGCTTACTGTATGTAGAGGTTAATTATATTATTTTAATTATGTTTCAGCTTATTTTTTAATGTGTACAATAAAGCTCTTGAAAAATCAGTTCTGTCATAAAGAATTCTTGCTCACATTCATTGTATCCATTTATTAGTTTCTAGAAGAGTGTAAAAGATAAACACATGGTAAAGAAGCCTCTGTTTACATCTACAGTGACTTACCTGGTTGTTCATATTTACTGCTTTCTCAGTCCAGCTTTTCTCTGTGTCACAATAGAACCATCTCCAGCTGGGCAGCTGGTGAGTAATGCATGTATAGCTCCCAGGGGGAATGAAGCAGGTGAGGAGACTGAAAAGTGAGTGTTTAGCTGGCAAAAGGAAGAGGCAGTTCTTGGCTCAGATTCAGAAGTTATTTGAACATAGGCACTTATTCCATAAGCATGCTTTGGTGGAAATTGTTGCCACCTGCCCCTATTCCCATGGGTTATTTTTTTTCTGCTTCCTGGTCATTTTATAGTTCACAAGGCTATTAATGTATGCAACATCAAGAATCTGGAGGCATGCCCTTGCTGTCCAGATGGTGGCTTATGGACATCAGGTACAGTACATTTAGACTGGCAGAATTCCCTGCTTAGCAGTCAGGGCTCCGTATACATTTGCTGCTGTTCAGTGGCAGCTGCCTCAGATATAATGAGATCAGCACGTCGCATAAACACCTGAAAGGTTTGTGTATAAAAATGTCAAGTTGGGTTTAGTTTTAAATAGAATAACATATTACAAGACAAATGTATTCATTTTCTATGATAAAAAGCAGAACTGGTATAATGTGAGTAGCCAAAATCTTGAAATTATAATAGAAGTTGGTGTACTTCCCTTCATATTATTGTGTGTCTGTGCGTGTATAGCACTTAGATATAACTTAGACGTAGTTATATATATGGAGACATTTGTGAATTTATATTTATACGTGTTTTATAATATGTTATAAAAATACATTATTTTGTGAGGATCCTCAGAAAGCTTGTGGAAAGATGGATTTAAAAATAAAAATGAAAAACGTAAACTTTATTTCTCAATCTAAATTGCATCAAGGTCAAGATGTTCCCAAACCAAACGGCTCAGGCTGCTACTTCTCGCAGCCCAATAACGAGATGCAGATGAACTGGGGAGGAAGAGTTTTTATTTTCTGCAACCGGTTACAGGGAGAAGGCCTAGAAATTATCGCGAGACAAACTCAAAATTACAGTTTTCCAGAGCTTATATACCTTCTAAGCTGTATTTCTACGTGTAAGTGTGCATTCATCTAAAGACATCAGTGATTAACTTCTTCTAATATATGGAAAAAGGTCTGAGTCTTGAAGACCTTCCTCTGGAGCCTCAGTAAATTTACTTAATCTAAATGGATCCAGATGCTGGGGTGATTACCCTTATCTTGTCTCCTGCTAAATCACCAAGATTTGGGAGTTCCTTCAGACCCCCAGCAAACTTGTTTGTGGAGGCCTGGGGAGTTTCTTCAGACCCCCAGTGAAACTTGCTTAATCCTAAACGGGTCCTGTTAAGAATTCCTTCGTTATTTTGTCATGCTTTAAGGCCCAGGAAAGGCCAAGGCAACACTCTTGGTGGGCTTTTGTTACATCCCAGCCTTTGTATAAGGGCACTGGGTCTATCAGCTTTTAATTTTTAACTTACCCACTCAGTGGGTGCTGAAACAGTTGTTCCGGAGGCCTGCGTTAGTGAGACCTGGGCTGCCACAAAGATGCTTCTGCAGGGCATGATCCCAGTCATTTAGTCTATTTCTAAAGAACTGAGGTTCCTCAAAGTTTAACCATGTAAATTCTGTCCTTTAATATTATTAACTGAAAAAAATGGGTGTCCTTTACAGATGTTTTAAGATTAGAAAATCTAAAAAATGTCAGAAGGAGCCAAATCAGGACTACATGGTAGATGCCTAATGATTTCCCCTGGAAACTCTCACAAAATTGCATTTCTTGGATGAGAGGAGTGAGCAGGAACATGGTCGTGGTTCAGGATTCTCTGGTCATGGTGTCTTGGGCATTTTTCTCCTAAAGCTTTTCCTAACTTTCTCAAAACACTTTCATAGTAAGCAAATGTTATCATTTATTGGCCTTCCGGAAAGTCAACAAGCAAATTGCCTTGAGCATTCCCCAAAACTGTTGCCAAGACCTTTGCTCTTGACTGATACACTTTTGCTTGGACTGGGCCACTTCCACCTCTTGTTAGCTATTGCTTTGTCTTCATGATTATACTGGTAAAACCTTGTTTCATATTCTGTTACAATTTTTCAAAGAAATGCTTCAGGATCTTGATCCCACTTGTTAAAAATTTACCTTGAAAGCTCTGCAGCTGATCTGGGCATCACAGTTTTAGCACTTATTGAGTAAAAAGTTTGCTCAATGTTAGTTGTTCATTTGGAATTGTGTAAGCTGAACTAATTAAGGTGTCTATGGTATCTATGGTCTATTGTTTCTGCTGTTGTCAGTCATCTTTAGTGAGGGCCAAACAAGATGATTTTTTTTCTTTGCAAATTGATGTGGATGTTCTGCCCCTGTGGGACTTCATCTTTAGCATCGTCTCATCCCTTCTTAAAATGAGTTATCCATTTGTAATCTGCTAATTTCTTTGGAACATTGTTCCCATAAACTTTTCCTAAAACATCAGTGTTATTACCATTATTCCACTCAAGCTTCACCATAAATTTGATGTTTGCTGTTGCTTCAATTTTAGCAGAATTCATGTTGCTCTGATAGGGGCTCTTTTCAAACTGGTGTCTGATTCCTCTTAGTGCCTCAAACTAGATCCTGTTCTGACATGGTATAAGAAGCTGATATGAGTTTATTTTTGGTCCAAGAAAATTTTGAAAACCATGCATAGTGTTTTCTTACTATGTGTTTTCCTTGATCTTTTTGAAAACATCATAATTTTTCGGGGAAATAATTATTTTTACAGTGTCTCCATAGTCTTACTGGCACATGTTTCCTATGAGAGGTTTCACAAATAGTCATTGTCATTGAACCTGTGATCCACATACTTCATGTATACATAAGGCAGAATTCTTCACACACTTGAAAAGTAGGTATTTAAAACGAGAGATCAGTTCATGTAAATGTATACAAGTCTATATAAGCAATTATTAGCACCTAAACAAGCATATTGGCTCTGAAATAGGAAGAATGATTAATTATAGATATTGTTTAAATAAATGAAATGTATTAGTCTATAAATATGAAAGTTTCAAGAAAAACTGTCCCACAATCTTTTGGTCATTACTACTTTGCATTGTCTACCCTTCAGCCCTCTGTCCAATAATATATTGTTTCAAATCTTATACAGTATTTTTAAAATGAAAGGCAACAAAATTAATGTTTCTAGTAGGACTCATTGATGTCTAAGATATTTCATTATTAGAGTCACCTGTCTTGTGTGCACTTCATTCATGTATGCATATAAAACAATATTCTGCCACTGACAGTTCTGTATTTGGCTTAAAGCAGAGAAGCAATTATTGGAGACTGTCAGAAACTAATAGCACTAACAGTGTTCTTAACAATTGGAAATACAAGTTTTCAGTATTGTTTCCAAAATACTGCAGTTATAGAAACAACTAGAGTAAGTTCAAATTTATGTTGAATAATGAGATTTTTAAATTTTTAATATTTGTGGGTATATAGTAGGTGTATATATCTATGAAGTACATGAGATGTTTTGATACAGGTATGCAATGTGAAATAAACACATCATGGAGAATGAGGTATACGTCCCTTCTAGTATTTATCGTTTGAGTTAAAAACAATCCAATTATACTCTAAGTTATTTTAAAATGTAAAGTTTTTAACAGCAGCAAAATATGTGCACACTATTGCTGACTCCATTCCTTCAATGTTGCCCCTACCTAAGAAATGCTAAAGAAATAAATAAGATAACACAGTTCTGTGACTTGGCAGATTTTTTCTTCCTGGTTTTTAGGGAGACCTTCAAGATTATGAATGGAAATTAAAAGAAGGTGGATAGGAAAGAAAACAGGAAAACAAAGAAGTACAACACAATGTAAAGTAAAAGTAAGTGTAGAGAGAAAATGTCAAGGAGAAAGGCAGTTTTCCCCCAATTTAGTTTAAAAATACTTCATGAGGTCAATAAGATTTTATTTGTGTAACTTAAATTCCATTTAAATTTATACTGTTGGAAATTTCCAGATGTTCTTGTCTGATCAGTTTTCTTATCAGTGATTAAACCACAAGAAAACTTATAGAAAGATCAAGTTTAGATTAGATATATGAGAAGGTTTGAAAATTTGTAAGTTTGGTGCTTAACGTAGAGTAAAAACTTGACATAGCCCAATAATAACTAAACTTGAGTAACATTCATAAATTCACTATTACCTTACATACTGTACTTGACTTTCAGAAGAAAATGGATCAGAATTTTGAAGGTATATGTTTAACATAGAAAAATGGAGGATTTTACCCAATATAACATAATTTACTGGTTTGGTATTCAAAATCCTATTATATGAAATGTTAGCATGAAGAACTACACAATATAAATTGTATGTCAATAGAGAGTTTAAAATACTTGTGATTTTAACCAGCCTTTATATTTATAGTCTCCATGTCTTTTCATTAAAATTTAATATTTACCTTACAGCAGATTGTAGCGTAAGGAAAAGAAAATCATCTGATTTCTAATAACAATTATTTAAATATTAAAGAATTCTAATAATTTTTAAAAGAAATATTGCTAAAAGTATTTTGATGTTAATTTCTATGTTAATATATTCACTAATTATTGTTTGTGTGTTCTCTAGGTAAATGGGTGTTAATATTTTCTATAATCAAAATTGCTGTGTATAACACACACTAAACAAGTATAAAGTCATTGTAAGATTCTGACAAACCCACGTGGTGTACTATAATTCAAAAATGATACGTTACTGCAAATACCATTCCATTTAGAAAGGTAAAAAATACTAGAGTTAGAGAAAGCAGTTGAAATGATAATGGTGAAATTTCCAGACAAAATTGAAAAAATAAGGACAAAGAAGCAAGGAAGCTTAAAGGGAGAATGTGTTAAAAATAGCCAGTTAAAAAATTACTTCTTTTTTTTAATTTTATTATTATTATACTTTAAGTTTTAGGGTACATGTGCACAACGTGCAGGTTTGTTACATATGTATCCACGCGCCATGTTGGTGTGCTGCACCCATTAACTCGTCATTTAGCATTAGGTATATCTCCTCATGCTGTCTCTCCCCCCTCCCCCCACCCCACAACAGTCCCTGGTGTGTGATGTTCCCCTTCCTGTGTCCATGTGTTCAATTCCCACCTATGAGTGAGAACATGCGGTGTTTGGTTTTTTGTCCTTGCGATAGTTTACTGAGAATGATGGTTTCCAGTTTCATCCATGTCCCTGCAAAGGACATGAACTCATCATTTTTTATGGCTGCATAGTATTCCATGGTGTATATGTGCCACATCTTCTTAACTGGCATTCTAACTATTTTATTTAACTATTTGACTCTCCAGTCATCCCCGTAAAAGATAATTTTGGGGTGATCATGTTGCAAGCTTCATTTATTCTTTAAGGATTTTCATTATTTCAAATCTAGCTTTTAACTCACCTCTCACCCTTTAAAATTTCTGTGTATTTTGTCTTCAGTAATTTAACTGTTTATGCTATTCCACTTTATGCTTCAAATGCCCTTCTTTCTACTGGCTTCTCTCTTTTTTTTTCTTTTTCACATCACCTTTCATTGTTTCTCTACTAGATTTCATCTAAGAAAATTTAGTGTCTTCTCTCTCAGTTATACAGTAAAATACGGTGTAACCCACTTAGTTTGAGTAGGTCTACACTCAAGCATATAGGCATATTCTGAGTACCATTAAAAAAATACATGTGTAGGAAGAAGTGTAAAACATAGTTCCAAAGAGGCTATACAATAATCCAAAGGAAAAATGAAAAAATATAGTTGAACATCTATATATGTATATTTTATTTCATTAAGATTCATATTTAAAAATTGTTATATTTATTCATCCTAAATTACATTGGCCATTTTTAGGTGTTTGAGATGTTTAACATTTAAAGATATTCCTGACATTGACATCAGCTATATGTAAAATCTGAAAATATAATTTTAATGTAAATTGATTTGCTCTCAGTTTTAATAATTGAATAATAATGAATTGACCAATTAATTGATCTAAGTACCTCCATTTTTCCATTGCTTGGTAAAATATGTGCAAATGATATGTGTTATTGGATGTGGACTGCTAGGAATTCTCTGGTATTAATATAATACTAGTTTTAACATCTTCACAGTCTTAGAGAAATAATATTTTTTATTCCAATTCACTTTTCCTTTACTGTTTGCAGCAAAGTGAAAAGATAGAATTCCACAATGTCAAAAATCATTTCCAAAATTTGTGCTTTCCCGAATTATCTTCTTCACTAAAATAATAAAGTGTAGAGCCATGTAATGTCAGTCATTTATGTGAGTTGTCAAAGATCCTTTAGCAGAGAAAGTTCTCCCTCCACCTTTACCATTTCCCTATCTCTGTCTCTATCTCTATCTGTATCATCTCTCTATCTCTACCTCTGTCTTTCTCTCTCTATCACTATCTCATCTAACAGATTTAAAGTTGAAGACAAAGGAGGCATATTCATTTAGATTTCAAAATTAGAACTACCATCATGGCAAACGTGAAGTCAAAATTAAAGGAAAAAATAGTTTTACGCTTTGATTCGTGTCAAACTGAGAAAAATACAACTGCAAATAATTGTTTGACAGTTTCTGTTTGAATTTTTATTGCAAGTCTTTTTTTTTCATTTACTTGTTGCTGAATGCTGTGATTTATTTATGCTGTTATTTCTTTATGCTATATGATGAAAGCAAAAGTAGAATGCCTGGGGAACATCAACTGTCAAACTGAATTCAGAGATTATGGTTTCTGTGATGTCAAAAAAAGTCAGTTCTGGCCGGGCGCGGTGGCTCACGCCTGTAATCCCAGAACTTTGGGAGGCCGAGGCGGGCAGATCACGAGGTCAGGAGATCGAAACCATCCTGGCTAACACGGTGAAACCCCGTCTGTACTAAAAATACAACAAATTTGCCGGGCGCAGTGGCGGGCGCCCGTAGTCCCAGCTACTGGGGAGGCTGAGGCAGGAGAATGGCGTTAACCCGGGAGGCAGAACTTGCAGTGACCCGAGATCAGGCCACTGCCCTACAGCCTGGGCAACAGAGTGAGACTCTGTCTCAAAAAAAAAAAAAAAAAAAAAAACAAAGAAAAAAAAAGGCAGTTCTGTCACACACAAACGTGTAAGGATGGGAAACATGATTTTGCTGTTTTTTCTTCCCCTTCTCCTCCTCCTCCTCCTCCTCTTCCTCCTCCTCCTTCTTCTTCGGTTTTATCTGTTTTAAAATGCTGAAGTACATAATGCCCTCATAAAGTCTTTTACTAGTTTTTTGTGGGGGTGATGATAAAAGGGGTGATTAAGATCATTGGATTTACCATACCGTATACTTACTAGTATCTATGAGCCAGTAATGGAAAAAAATCACAAAGAACAAAGATTTTATATTACCCTTAAAAATTATCCTGGTGAGTGTTTCTCCTTCCCAAAACACAAAACAGAAAGATGGACTACCAGGCCTCCCAAAAGCATTTTTTTGATTTGTTGTTGCCTTCAGTAATATTTTAGGAACAAAATGCTGAAGGCTCTGGAAGTTATCTACATGAAAAAATAAACCAAAAAATACAGAAACAATACCGAAAACAACATAAAGTATAATAGATGAAAATCTAACTTTATCAGTTTTGACAACATGATTTTTCTATTTTCTATATGATTTCAGTGTGGTTGCTTTGCAAAGAGGCAGCAAAAGTCACATTTTATAAACTCAGAATTGTACTTACATTTATATTTATATGTAAACATCTGAAATTATATAATACATATATATATTTATAAGTGTGTATGTATATTTGTTAACGTATTCCATTTAACTTTTTTCTTTTCATATCATTATTCTAGTCTCATCCTATTCTGCTAGCTGATCTGATAAAGTTAACATAAATCAGTTTTGAATTAAAATGGATATTTTTACCTATAAACAGTTTTCAATGATAACAATGCTTAAGTTGCCTAATTTGTGTCTGTGAAAAAGTTGAATTAATAAATAGGTTAAAAGGTAAGTTCTGAAAAATACAGCACACAACAATATTTAAATACTGTAAGAGTTATTTATCATATGAACTAAAAAAACCTTAAATGAAGTTACACATTAAGAAAACTATCAATTTAGCCTTGTTTAATAATAATTTTTATAGTTTCTACTATCTACTTCCCAGAAAAGCCCTATGAAATCCCTCCATTCCTTTGTATAGGGAGATACATCTTCTCTCTGTTACTTCCATTCATTCTTCCATCCATCCATCCATCTATCCATTCATCCATCCATCCATCCATCCTACCTCATTGCGGTTATTTGGTGCAGTAGTTTTTTTGGGCATCTAACATTCTCTGCTAGCTGCTAGGTACCCCTTGACCCTGTCTCCATCTAGGAATTTGATTTGTAAATATTGATTAATTACATATAGGTAACAATAGATGTGACATAAAGCTTTTCTTTCACATAGTAGATAGCAAAATTATAACCCAAGGCAATGAACTCAGGTTCAGTCAGGAATTAAACAAGAGTAGAAGTAAGGTGTAGAGGATGGCAGCGTATGGGGAATGCAGGCAGCTTTGGGTTTTTAATTGTTGTTCCGGGTCAGCATGAGTTGAGGTGTCCTCCTTTGGCATAGATCTCATTTGGTTTGTAATTGTGAGGGACGCCAAGGGGATGAAGAAGAATGAGCTTTCTTCTCAGATAATACTGATATGGGACAAAAAATAGAGGAGAAATTTGAGGACCTAAAAAATCTCATTGATAAAACATCAGTCCTAGAATCTTTTGCTTTATTTCAAGTAGACTTTTTTTCATTGTTGCCTTCCTAAGTCTCTAGAATTGATCATCTTTAAACCCAATAAGTGATCTCATTCTTCTTTTTAGATCACTTTCAAAAATAGAAAAATAAGTCAGTCCCAAGAGAGTCAGCTCATAGTTCTGAGTTGGATCTTATTTGAGTATTAATTTTGAAAAAAAAGTTACTTTTTACTTCGTTTTAAGTTGATTGTGAATTACTTCAAAATACAATGATAGACTGGATTAAGAAAATGTGGCACATATACACCATGGAATACTATGCAGCCATAAAATATGATGGGTTCGTGTCCTTTGCAGGGACATGGATGAAACTGGAAACCATCATTCTCAGTAAACTATCACAAGGACAAAAAATCAAACACCGCATGTTCTCACTCATAGGTGGGAATTGAACAATGAGAACATATGGTCACAGGAAGGGGAACATCACACACCAGGGACTGTTGTGGGGTAGGGGGAGCGGGGAGGGATAGCATTAGGAGATATAACTAATACTAAATGATGAGTTAATGGGTGCAGCACACCAACATGACGCATGTATACATATGTAACAAACCTGCACGTTGTGCACATGTACCCTAAAACTTAAAGTATAATAATAATAATAATAATAATAAAAATTCTGATTAAGGTGGTAGTTCCTGTAGCAGTTTTAATAGCTGGAGGAACCAAAAACATATATGAATTATAATCTTCCACTGACACTTCCCCCACTTATCTCCATCAGGCCCAATAAAATTTTGATATGAGTTATACAATAAAGGTATAATTGTAGCTGGGAAGCAAACTGCATTTCATTTTTAAAGCTGAGCTGATGCCAGTGCTAGAACAACTGGCTACCTTTACCTGGGTGTGAATCTTACTAGTCTCCAGCTACATGAATGATTTAGGAAATAAAATAATGTTTAACATGTTATAAAGCCTAGAGGTTAAAATCACTTACATATGTATTGAAAATGTGTCCCTTATACGTATATTTCAAATATGTTTACATTTTATTTACTTGAGTGTAGTTGTTGCAGTAAAAGAAAATTCCAGCCGGGCGCGGTGGCTCATGCCTGTAATCCTAGCACTTTGGGAGGCTGAGGCAGGTGGATCATGAGGTCAGGCGTTCGAGACCAGCCTGGCCAACACAGTGAAACCCCATCTCTACTAAAAATACAAAAAATTAGCCGGACGTGGTGGTGGGTGCCTGTAATCCCAGCTACTTGGGAGGCTGAGGCAGGAGAATCGCTTGAACCTGGAAGGCAGAGGTTGCAGTGAGCCAATATTGTGCCACTGAACTCTAGCCTGGGCGACAGTGCAAGATAAAAAAAAAGAAAATCTATAAAAATATTTTTTTTTTTTCCTTTCTATGCAGTTGAATGGATTCCACTGATTGCCTAATTGTAATCCCTTGGGATATTTCTCTAATCACGAGTACTCCACCATGACCTAAAATAATTGGAAAAATAACCACTCTTTCTTATCCTAATCTTTAAAATCAGTAAAGTAGAGGTTGTACAGCAAAAAAAGAGAGTTACTCATTGCTAGCTCTGTTTAAACATGGACATTGTGTAAAAAATATTTCCGTACTGCTAGATTTAGACGAGTGATGTGAGATAAAAATGACTAGCCTCAAAGACTAAATAAGTACCCTAAAGAAATTTTTTCTAACTTCTAACTCTACTGTGGAGTCATTCTTGATTTTTTATTTACATTGCAATTCTTGCTATTTTAACTGCAAAGCATTCTTTTTCCTTAAAGCTATTCTTTTAACTCTATTCTTACACGTATAATATCTTAGAAACATTGTGTTTTTTCACTTTTCTGTTTATTCCTTGCTTTAAAAATTATATTTTCACAAAGACTTTTATTTTTCCTGTTTATTGGAGATGATATAGGCATGTATAAGAACTTCATTACTCATTCATTAAAAATACCCACTGTGGTTGAATACGCAATTTTAGTGTGCAAAACCCACCCCATGACACTTAGGCATCATTTTCATCATGCTTCACTACGTGATCTGGAATGCATTTTGTAATGGGGTAAATAAGCACACAATTTTGCTGCCAAGTGCAATGCCTTGTTTATGTGTTCTGAGATTATATTCATATGTTTATGTGTTCTGAGATTATATTAATATGATAAGGCTGTTAGTAGGATTTGCATCGTATTTAGTAAAAGTACACAGGGATATCTGTCTTGCCCTGCATACTACAAACTTTTTTGCACATTGGCATATTCATTGCCAATTTCAAGCCTAATCTAGATTGAAATTAAATATAACAGCAAATTTTTAAAAACACATTTTTTAGATTTTCCAGAAAAGCAAGCATATGGGTGTTTTTTGACAGCAGTCATCCATTTGCGAACTTGAGGAGGAAAATCTGAAAAAGTCGGAAGTGATTGTTTTCTGTTAAAAGACTCCCCAAACGTGTTGACCAATTATTTTCCTATAAGATCTCTACACACAAAGGATAAGAACAACAAAAGATGCTTCAGTGACTGTTACACCAGTACTGTATGCTGGATTAGTCCAGACAACTTGAGCTCAGAGTCAAGTGGCACCATACACTCCTCATGAGCACAATTGAAATCACAGCATGACCTGGAATAGAAATGTTGAAGACCAACTCATAAGTGGTCAGGTGGGCAGGAGGAAGGACAGGTGAAAAGGAGAAAGAACAAAAGCCATTTAGATAAAAGACAACTGAAAGACAAATATATTTATATGAACTTTTAATATTCACTGGCCCCACCACATCACTGCATATTAAAGTGACGACCATGATGTTAGGATTTCTCGTCTGTCAGGAGAGATAGGAAGGAGGTGAGAAGAAGTAAACTCATTTTTATTGTTGTTGTTATTATTGTTTTGTTGTGTTTTTGTTTTGCAGTGATTGATTAATGTGTAATGTCCTCCCTGGGAATCTTCTGTTTTGAAAGAGTGTTCATAAAGAATAAAATGACTCTCATTTAACATAGTTTTAAAAATGAAAAGTGCCAGGAGAGATCATAGTTCTTAAGCACAGAAAGTATGTATAAATTATCACATGCTACACCACCACTGAAAGATTGAAAAGCTCTAATAAACTAATTAGTAGCTATATGTATATACGTATATACCTATATACGCATATATGCCTATATACGCATATATGCATATATATGTATATGTATTCATATACATATATAACTACCAATAAATATATATGTATGTATTATATATAATACTAGTATATATTAGTGTGGATATATATATATATATATATATAACTTGTATAGCTTGTATTTTGAGCTTTAGTACAGTAATTGTCATCAGTTATAAAATAAGTATTCCTAAAGATCACATTTTAATGACTAGATTAAGAGTGCAGTCTAGCAAAATTTGGAAGAATACAAGCGAAATCACTGTCGAGAGGTTTTTAGTTATATAAACATTTGGAAACATAATATTAGTGATAGCTTCTATGCAATCCCTGATTTAAAAATGAAAACCTATATTTCTTATAATTCTGATACTAAGAAACAAGTAATGGAAATTAGTAAACACGAAGAATATGAAAAATTATAATATTTAAAAATGGCTTTTCTTTTAGCTTGTCACACTTGTTATATTAAAATATTAATAGCAGCAAATATCAAAATGTACATGTACCACCCCATGATGGATGTTTCAGAAAACTAATCATTTAGTTAGGCGTCATTTATACTTTTAGGTTTACTTTTAAAGCCTTACTGTACTGGATATCCTGAATAGCCTAATGAGACCTCAGGTGGGTAGGTAAGAAACTATGTGATTCTTTCCAGAAGTACTGAGGAAGGGCAGGTTTGAAATAATGCCAGAGTCTCTTGTTCTTCTCAACTTTTAATGTGGCAAAATGAGCTGATGTGGCAAAAGTAGAGCATCTCTTGTATCTCCCTTTGAGGCACCACTACAGTTAGAGCTTACATGTGATAATGAGAGAGTTCAGACTTCTGGTACAGATACACTGGATAGTATATTAGATTTTAATGTCTACTCTTCTTGATCTTCCAGAAAGATTTCAGTTGCATCACCTATGATAAGCATCTCATTGACAAGTGTGTCTCCAAGTTAACTTGTTGAAACCAAGGCTAAGAAGAATCTTGAATTATTAGCCAACCCATCTCTAGCTTTACTACCAAATACTTATGCACCTTAGTGGAATGTACTTACTATTAACCACTTTTTTTCTTTTTATATAAAATGACTAGAAAGCATATCTGACATTTTTCTTGCAAGGAACAGAATTAGTCGATGAATACCAAAAGACTTTTAATAATACATTGCACAAGAATGTAATCTCTTAATGAATATTACTGTCTTTTCCTCCTGTCAGGTAATGCCTGGGATAGAGACCTGTCATATTTATTTTGTATTTGTTGATGAGTATGCCACTTTTGAGTGCCAGTGGGAGCCATTAATCTTTGCATATATAGAAAACTAACTCCAGTCATTAGTGTGTCAGTTAGGCTCTACAGACATAACACTGCATTGCGTTTCCAGTAGAATATTCAGAGTGTAGGTTATACATGAAGTATGAAAAGAACCAGGGACAAACTTAACAGTATGAACTACTAAAAATAACATTCTTTTCCTATAAGCAACTATTTAGAATATACGTATATATATTTGAATTCCTAAAAAAATCTAACAAATTGCTGTTAATCAAAGCTAAATAGGATAAGATTTCTTAACAAATAAGCAAGAAGCAAAGAAATATACCTCTCATAATATTCATAACAGAAATAAAAACTTAAACTGTGACTAACGCTATGCTATGAGAAGACGTTGAAAGGATGACATGGAAAGTGTAACTATTCTTCACATTCTGGAAAAAGCTCAACACAACTTGAGAAGAATTACAACACATAAAATATATTCAGTGAAGCAGTTAATATTAAATGCCCCCAAATTAGTGACATGAGGAAAACAAAATAAATACATTATATTTAATAAAAGAGTCCATAGAAGGACATTTAGCAATTATCCTAATTTAGAAATCATCAGACAGGGATCAATAACCATGATAAATTGTTAAAACATCTACTGGGGAAATGGACAGCACTGCTAAGAAAATAAAAAGACAATCTACATACTTTCAGTATGCATATCATTTAAGAATCTAGTATTATATACAAAACACAAATCCATATAAAAATAGTTTGCATAGATCTTATAAAAATACATAGCAAAAACAATATCAAATAATCACATAATGCTCAAGTCAACAATGCTGTAAGATAAATGCAAATTTAAAACAATTGAAAACAGTTATAAGCTAACCAGAAGGGCTAAAATTTAAAGCAAATAATACCAGGTTTTGGCAAGAATCTTTCTTATATTGTCAGTGGGACGTTAACTTTTTATACACTTTGGAAAATTGTTTAACATTATCTAGTAAACATACAAAAATTTACCCATTGACTCTGTAGTTCTATTTCCATTCATCTACCCCAGAAAAGTAGAGATTTTTGTTCACCAAGACTTGTAGAAAAATGTTCAAGAGAATGAATTAACAAATTGTGATGTGTTTGTACAATGTGATACTAGCCAGAGATAAAAAATAAATAAATAAACTGCTGCTACAAAATAAGCCAAACACAAATGGTTACATAATCTACAATTCAATTTACATTAAGTCCAAGGAAACACCAAACTAGGTGAGAGTGACTGAGATAAGAAATTGCTAGTCAGACTGGTTAGCAAAAATTGGTAAGCAAGGAGCCCAAGGGGGCGTTCTGCTGTGATGTAAATATTCTATACTTTATTACATAGGCATATATGATAGTCAAGACATACTGAATGTTTGAAATTTGTATTCTGCTTACATAGGACTTAAGTTAGATTTCTGTTGAGTAAGACTATTATTTCTACATTTTTAGCTGCATTTCAATCAAATTAATAAATCATTTTCTATGGAAAATTAGGAAGATATTCTTCTATAGTAACTTAAAAATTCTTTACAGTTTTTCTCTCAATTTTAAATCTTTAATATCTCTAGAACTGACACAATTTTATTTTTAAACTATAGATAACTACTTGTCCAAATAATATTTATCAAAAGGATTTTACAGTGACACCTCTTTCATGTATGGTGTTTATGTGTCTGGGTTTACTTCTGGTCTCTCTTCTTTGTATGTACCACCTTTGGCTTTATTTTTATACCATTTCAAACTGTCTTAATTACTATCACTTTATAATGGTTCTTGATATCTTATAAAATTCTAAGAGGACAATTAGTGCTCTTTCTCTAATCACTAATTTCAGCCAGCTCACATAATAGCTATTTCTAAACATTACGGTATATTCTTAAAGCCTTTGCCCTGGCCACTTTCTGCATTACACTCAGCAGAATATCTTGAATCCTACTTAATAGAGAACATAATGGCTTCCAGGCCTTCCACCTACAAACTTATCGGCATCATCAATCATCCTTATAGCCTTCCTTCCAGTTTTAGTAGAGCAGATGTTACTGCTGTGGAATGGCAATAACTGCAGTTGTCATCTGAATCCCATCTCCTCCTATTTTGTCAGGATCCTTATACCATCAATTTCTCTCTGTTTTCACATATTACTTTTTATTAAAAACATTTTTCCTCACTTTTGGGAAAAAAATTAGTGATTATTTTTATTTTTTAAAATAATACATTTTAAGAATAAAAATTAATATAAATTTAAAAACATTTTGATGTTTATATTTTTGCCATATGTGTCTCACAGAGTTCATATTATACCCTAAAAAGTCTTGTATCTATGGTGTTTATGAGCATAGCTCATGAACATGTCTCATGTTATCTAATATTCTTTAAATATATGACTACCTTCTATAGAGAATTGCATCATTGGGACATGCATTTATCCCCTTTGTTTTGCAACATTTTGAAATTAATGCAAGTGCTTATGTTTTGTTTTAAATTGAAACAAATAAGGAAAATGAAAAGAACTCAACATACAGAGTTAAGTATCTTGTGGGTGTATGTCTATGTATGTTCATATAACCTCCTTCTTATCAACAGAAATAGATGATTGTGTTCTATTCTCAACATATCTGTTTAAATTATTCTTGATCATTTTGTATGTTAACATAAATATAATGAGTAGTATTTCCTATATCACCAAACTATACCATACTTTATTAACTACTCTCCTGTTTTTAATTTCCTGTTCTCTGTTATGTCCATTCTTCCTGTGACTCATTTTCTCTTTTCCCACTGCTAATGTTTCAGAAAATTCTAATTTTAAATTATATTCTCAATGGTTGTACTTCTTCTGAAGTACCAATCGATGATTGTTCAACAATCTCCAAGTCATCTAAATTTACTTTCTATGTTCAAACCTAATTACATCTAATAACTGATTAGAAGTTTGCTTATTCCACAAAAATCAACACTTCTAAACAAAAATTTTCACTAAACCTAATACAATATTTACTGAAGTCCGTTCTTCTTCTCAATATATTCTCTCTTTGTTAAATGTCAATCCTATTGATCTAGTTGCGTAAACCAGAGATGGAAGTCATCCTTGAGTCTATTTATTCTTATAGCCAATCAAGAGCAAAGTATAACAGATTTTACTTCCTTAGTGTCATTCAGATCTATTACCTCTGAATCCTCCTCAGTCTTACTGTCTTATTGCCCTTATTGTTTACTTATCTCTAAACTTAATTACTAAATGAATATTTTAATTTCCCTCTCTGAAGCCATCCAGATTCCCCTAATCTAATATTTCAAGCTATACACTGCTATTAGAGGGATCTTTCTAAAATGTGTAATAATTCTGTCACTTCTATGCATAGAATTGTGTCCTCAAACAATTATGCTTCACAATAAAAAGTTGATTTAAAAAAATTCACATAAAAACTCTGTCACAGTAACAATTCAAAGATATCCTCTTAAGATCTTGTTTGGGTCAAATACCACTTGACCCAGCCATCCCATTACTAGGTATATACCCAAAGGTCTATAAATCATGCTGCTATAAAGACACATGCACATGTATGTTTATTGCGGCACTATTCACAATAGCAAAGACTTGGAACCAACCCAAATGTCCAACAACGATAGACTGGATTAAGAAAATGTGGCACATATACACCATGGAATACTATGCAGCCATAAAAAATGATGAGTTCGTGTCCTTTGTAGGGACATGGATGAAACTGGAAACCATCATTGTCAGTAAACTATCGCAAAGACAAAAAATCAAACACCGCATGTTCTCACTCATAGGTGGGAATTGAACAATGAGAACACATGGACACAGGAAGGGGAACATCACACTCTGGGGACTGTTGTGAGGTGGGGGGAGGGGGGAGGGGCAGCATTAGGAGATATACCTAATGCTAAATGATGAGTTAATGGGTGCAGCACACCAACATGGCACATGGATACATATGTAACAAACCTGCACATTGTGCACATGTGCCCTAAAACTTAAAGTATAATAATAATAATAAAAATAAAATTTTTACATGCAAAAAAAAAGATAAACTTAAAGAGGTGTTGCTGCATTGTCTTTTGTTTTTGTTTTTACTGGTAAAACTAATATCTGTATTTGGCGCTGATTATGATTTTGCTGTTTAATTAAAGGACATTATTTACTGAAAATATGTTCTTTTTTGAGCAAATCTTAACTAATTTTTTATGTCTGTGTGCCCTTTATCAAGGAAGATAAATGCTTATGCATCTTTTTTATTTTTCTTTCCAGAGTGGGATGATTAGTTGTGTCCCTCTTTAGGGGAAATATTAGAAAATTATTACCTGCTTTGATTTTTCTCTACAACCTGATTTTTTTCTCCATAATTGAAAGAGTGCTTATATGGAGTGATCCAGAAATGCACTGACGTCTTGGGTTCAGACTCTTTCTGCCCTGCATTTATACGGGCCTGCTTTCCAAAAGGAACATGTGTTATTATTCCCACTATTGCTATCAGTGAGAGTGACTTCTTCATACTACGGGAAAAGCTTGGATTTTCCTAACTCTTGTCTTTGTGATAGGTTTAGTAGTAGAACTCAATACTAGAAGTTTATCAAGAGTTAGGGAGTAGTAGAAAGCCCATGTTGGCCTTGCGACAAAGCAGGTAACTGCATATGACTCTGCTATTTGCCCTACCCAAAAATATCCTGCCTAGGGGCCACTGAGTGCTGAAATACACTCTACACTTGACTTTTCAGATTCTGTGCTGTACAGGATAAAGGCCAATGGGATGCCTTATGCTCTTTCATACAAAGATAGGGCATGTACATCTCTCTGTTTAATCCCCTATTCTAGACTCCTTTGTCTATATTCCTTTGGTTCAGAACTCATCATTAAGAGATCTCATTAATTAGCTAATTTAAAATCCCACACCAGAAAATAAATCCAAGGGAAACTTAATTTTCAGCACCATGTCATTATTCTAGAGATAATGATTCTATATAAAATAAGTTTGTCACAGTCTATAAACATTTTTTCATGTGCTCGCTCGTAGTCATGCATTTTTTGGTCATAATACTCAGTGGTTAAATAGTTCATAGTATCTCTGTGCTCGTCATGTCATGTGCATATGCTAAATACATGCACATATACATGGATAAGTAACCTCATAGGGTACTATTTATAATATTATGGATTCCTAAAAGAAATGCCATAATCTATTGTTTTATAGACAACATTTGCTTCTTACAAACGCAATATCCGCTTAATGATATATTGCTGTATTTGGACTGTATTTTTATTTTTGCAAGAGAAAGGGTAAAACCTTGCAAATTAACCTGATTAATGATGATAACTCTAAGTTTATAGTAAAGTTGCATTATACTGACATGTTCAAGTTTGGGGGTGTTTCTTTTACTCATCAATCTTTTAAAGTACTCAGTTCCCTTTACAAAATGTTGTTCGGATAAGGGCAAAGAGTTAAGTGAGGTTGGATGCCAGATGTTTAATTAGCACCACTTCATCTAGCCCACTTCAAGTAGCATAATGCTCTCATGGAGGAAGGGATTTTCTCTCAGTGTTTCATTTAAAGTATACAGTAAATACTTCTAAATGATTTAATGACTCTGTGCTGCAAATCAGTTGATACATAAAATGAACAGAAAAAGAATATGATTATTTCCAAGTTGGTTCCATAAAATCATGGCAGGTCTTGAAAACAAGATTGGGATATTGTAGAATAAATAAATCCCAGTGTAAATAGAACCCATTCACATGTTTGTCTACAGAACTGGTTACTTATTTTTCTTCTACATATAAGGTCCAAATTTAATTTACCTGCCTTGGCAAAACAAATGTACAGTAATTTTTCAATTAAGCTCTTTTATACTGCTCAAAGGGTGCATACTCTATTATCCATAATCAGCTTATTTCACATTGCATGACTGTATCAAAACATCTTATGTACTGTATAATATACACACCTACTATGTACCCACAAAAATTTTAAAAATAATAAAAAAATGAAAAACAAACACTATAGCATAACTATCATGTTAAGAATTTTAAGTACAGAGTAATTTAAGATTTTTTTAGATAATTATTTGTAAATTGTGTGATAATTAACAACTGCAAAGTTGTTTTTAAGCCCCGTCTTCCACAATATTCATAACTGTAATCCAAAGCTGAAAGTGTAATTAAAGAAGTGGTAATGAGGTTTGTAAACTTAATGATAGTTTTTCTTTTACTGAAAAGCACACTGTAAGAATGTACCTATGCTTCTAAAGAGCATTTAATCTTTTCTAAGTACATTAAAGGGGCAATATATTTTCATTATTTTTGTGTAGAAAAGAAAAAATATTTAATCTTCAATGAGCATTCTTTTCTAATTCAGAAAAAAATTAAAAATAGTTCAAGTTACATTAAATGTAAATATATCATAACTTTTTAGAAATTTAAAAATGATTTTCATTCACATGTAATATAGTACAGAGTCATATGCATACAGTGGAGGAACTTTTAGAGGAGGCCAAATTTTGAAAATTACTGTATTACAAATAAATCTGTTACAGGGGAAAATGTCAGAATTAATTTGTATACTGTAAAATTATGTGTTATCTTTATTGGCAGGTTTCTCAAGTAATTACATTCTAGTTTAAGAGAGAGAATGAAGTGCATAGGAATAGGACCAGGACAACAGATGAGTGTAATTACATTCCTGAGGATATTTGTATCATACCAAATTAGGGAGTCCTGTACATTAGGAGTTCTATTCTCCAAAAACAGAAGGCTTCTACAAAAAAAAAGTAAGACATATATCTAATGATAGTATCAACTGACCTAATAGTTTATATCTTATGAAGAAAATTTTTATGTCTTTATATTTAATGTTAATGTTGTAATATTTAATATTTCAGTGCATTCTATTTTTATAATCATCCAGGAAGAAACTAGTTTTGAAAATAGCAATTTTCTGAATCGTAAATGCAGTATTTTTACATGAATTGACATTTTCTAATTGCTTTAATTTGCTAGATTAATGTTATTTTGCTTGTAATCTAGTTTTAGATAACTTTCAATTAATTTGAAATAAATTTTCAAAAGTAACTTACATATCCAGAAGCTAGAAGCATAAAGATCATTTGAATTATTCATCTGTGTAGTTTTAATGCTTATTTTCCCTCATGCTTTTTTTTTTTACTCCACAAAGGAGCATGTAATTTTTTTGTAATTATTCAAAACAAGATGTCTGCTATCTTAATGTATTATGTACATCCCAGTGTCTTTACAGTAGTTTTTTTTTTTTTTTACTGTTCAGCCTTAATTTCATTTCCTATAAGTACTTTAAAAACCAAACAAGTATACGATAACAGAACAGAGAAATGAGCATTAAATGATATGTCTCATGCATAGCACACAACTAAAGTGAAATCATACATAGTATAAATTGTATTTCATGGACTAGTAGAAAGTGGTGTCGATGTGCTCATCCACTATTTTATAGTTTGAAGTAAAATTTTTAAATTTGCTTTATCAAAATATTTGAAATTCTACCCTAACTTGTTAAGCTTTCCAAAGACTTAAAAAAAATGCCAGAAAATGTAGAAAATAACCAACAAATACATCTTTCCAGATATCTCAGAATTCGTGAATAAAAATACATTATTTTTATTTTCTGAATCTTATTTTTTCTATGTCTCTAATGTCTCTAGATTATTGTTAAGCCTTAGGCATAGATCTATAACTTTTTTTTTTAGTTCACAGCAATAAACTATTCTGTAGAGGATCTCTGCCGAAATTTAACATCAGCTGGCCGTGAATTCCAGCAAATATATCCATAGTATTTACATGTCAAGCACTTTTGTCCCAATTGCTCCATATAATTCTTGTAATAGCTTGACAAGATAAATTTTATTTTTATCTTCAACTTGAAGATAAGGAAATTCAAGCAAAGAGAAATTAGATGACTTCTCAGCATCACATAGACAAGAAGTGACAGAAACTAGTTTCAAACTCAGGCAATCTAATGCATGATCTTCAACTTTACCATATGCTGTATATCTAGTTCTCATTCTTACCTATACAAGAAGAGAAAGAAGTGAATCTAGAGTTTGTGGAGGCCTGAAGGTGACAAAATTTGGCTGGTGGGGGTGAGGGTGTGGTTCACTTTAATAAAAGAAATGTAAAATTACAAATATTAAATTAATCATGAAATAAACAATGAAAATTAGAAAAGAAAATCACTAAAATATATTGAAGACAAAAGTACTAAAACAAAATTCAGAATAATACAGTCAATTAAATAACCACTTGACATATACTTGCCCAGAAGGTTTTACTTTCTTTTTTTTTATTTTTTGTTTTATTATTATTATACTTTAAGTTTTAGGGTACATGTGCACAATGTGCAGGTTTGTTACATATGTATACATGTGCCATGTTGGTGTGCTGCACCCATTAACTCGTCATTTAGCATTAGGTATATCTCCTAATGCTGTGTCTCCCCCTTCCCCCAACCCCACAACAGTCCCCAGAGTGTGATGTTCCCCTTCCTGTGTCCATGTGTTCTCATTGTTCAATTCCCACCTATGAGTGAGAACATGCGGTGTTTGGTTTTTTGTCCTTGCGATAGTTTACTGAGAATGATGATTTCCAGTTTCATCCATGTCCCTACAAAGGACATGAACTTATCATTTTTTATGGCTGCATAGTATTCCATGGTGAAGGTTTTACTTTCTATTTTTTTTTTTTTTTTTTTGAGACGGAGTCTTGCTCTGTCACCCAGGCTGGATGGAGTGCAGTGGCGCAATCTCGGCTCACTGCAAGCTCCGCCTCCCGGGTTTACGCCATTCTCCTACGTCAGCCTCTCCGCGTAGCTGGGACTACAGGCGCCCGCCACCTAATAATTAGCCTGCCCGGCTAATTTTTTTTTTTTTTTTGTATTTTTTAGTAGAGACGGGGTTTCACCGTGGTCTCGATCTCCTGACCTCGTGATCCGCCCGCCTCGGCCTCCCAAAGTGCTGGGATTACAAGCGTGAGCCACCGCGCCCGGCCCTTTCTATTTTTAATCACCTCTTTATAAGACAAAGATTTCAGAACATATATATTTTACGTAGACTATAGAAAAATAATTTAGTACTGCTCTTGACATTCTTGATAGAAATAAACTTTTTATTGACAGTTTATATTCATAAAATATACAACTTCACACATTTATATTTTGTAGTACCACTACAGGTTTTTACCTTACAAAGAAAGAAAATATGATAGATTTAATATTGCACTATTGTTTTCTCACTTTCTCCAGTAACAAACTCCATTGTATTCCTTATTTTGAATGAAACATTCTATGTTCACAAATATTGGTCATCTAAACCTTGCCTTCTATGGATACTCCTAATAACTACAAGTATAAAATGTGATAAATTTAGTAACATTTTTTTCAGTGCGTTACCTTGAAACACTGTTGTTTTATTTCCCACTGCAAATAGGGCAAATAGTGCCTTAAATCTAATTAGATTAGCTAATGCATTCCAGAAAATCCAGAATTAATTCAGAAAACAGTTTACCATTCTGTTTTTCTGGCACCACTTTTGGTACCAACCTCTGTATGTCAAGGTTCAAACACAGAAACAGAACCTGTAGGTTATAATTATCTTTATTTATATTTGTATCTATCTGTATGTCACAGTGTATGTATATATCTATATCTAACATGTATTCATCTATCAAGAGATTTGTTAAAATTAATTGGTTTATACAATCATGGAGATTTCTGGGATTCCTTGGGCATGGGATGAAGTTCTGGTCTTCAAACTGGAATTTCTTCTTAGTCTGAAAGATTATGGAGTGTACTGATGAGCTTCAAACTACATACTCTAGTGAATACCTGAGATAAATTATTGAGAATTAGAAAAATTCTACTAATTCTACTAGCATAATTTGCTTTCCATAAACCATGTCAGCATTATCTTTACTGACTAAATTATATACCTTTTATAATTGAAGTGCTTCTGTGATAGAGCCTAATTATCTATCATTCATTTGTTTTATTTTGGCCTTCCATTCCCAGACTCAGACCCCACTGATTGATGAGAAAGGATATAAGAGAGAGAGAGAGAAACAGTCTATGGTAAAAATATTTTATTGCATAAAGAAAACAAAAATTATAACTAATAATCAGAAAATATTTTCAGTGGCAGATATCCATAATACATATATTACATGTATTCATGGTGTTCGTGACACAGCCTGTGGTAGAATCAAAAATATGGAAAATGTTGATAAAACATTCAAGAGGATTTGTTTGACCCTCAATTTCTTTCTTTAAAATTATTTTGTCTAATATAATCTCAGTGTTGAAATATAATTTTTGGCATTTAATAACATAACTTTTTTCATAAATGAGCAGAGGTAAAAATTTTATTGTAGTAGAAAATCAGCAGGATAACAGAACTAGTTCAAAGGAAGTAATGGGAAATACATATTTCAATGAAAAGGGGTAATGCTGGAATATTATTGCTAAGTTATACAGAAGACTACTTAATAGCCTAATGTATGATAAATATATAATCCTTTACGTTATAAATTCTGCTTGACAAAAATTACTGAAACTTCCTTCAACAAAAGTTATTTACATCTTGTTAGTTTTCTACAATTTAATTTCTAACTTTAAATAGCCTGGTCCTTTTTTTTTTTCTTTTCTTTTTTTTTTTTTTTAGATGAAGTCTTACTCTTGTTGCCCAGGCAGGAGTGCAGTGGCAGGATCTCGGCTCACTGCAACCTCCATCTCTCAGGTTCAAGCGATTCTCATTACTCAGCCTCCCAAGTAGCTGGGATTGCAGGCGCCCACGACCATGCCGGGCTGACATTTGTATTTTTAGTAGAGACAGGGTTTCACCATGTTGGCCAGGCTGGTCTCGTACTCCTTACCTCAGGTGATCCACCCATCTTGGCCTCCCAAAGTGCTGGGATTATAGGCGTGAGCCACGGTGCCCAGTCATCAGCCAGGTCCTTAATTGGCAAGCAGTTTAGCAGGCAATGTTATATTCTCTTGGAGAGCTGAATATTTCCTTGGTAAGCTTGTTGGGCAATGCTCTAATAAAACATGACAATTATCTATTATTTCAAAATTTTGGATTTTTGAAAATACTAGACTATAGGCACCTAGTGTCATTTTATTTCTTTGTAACTATAGAAAGGAAACATATCTTAAGATACATCTGTCTTGGTAGAGTCCATAATTTTTTTTCTTTGCACATCTATAAACCATCAAACTTCACCCACAGATGAAACTGATTTTTGGAGATTTCATACTCACATGCTGAAGAAAAAAGAAAACGTAGAACAATAAGTTATGTGCTGATAATAAGACATTGGAGGTTATATATAAATCTAGGTATCCAGTAAAAAGTTATGTGAAATAAATTTTCTGGATTAATGGAAGGAGATTCAAGTTCCTTGATAACTGGGCTCACGAGCAAAATATAAAAGGCTACATTTATAATTTGCATTTATATATATGTGGCAGCAATACATTTTGTTCAGATAAGATTGGGACAGTTTTTATTAAAATAAGCAAACAAACAAAGAAATAATCAGTAGGATCCTGCATCTTGATGCTGATCTTTGAATTGTAATTCCTGGCGTATCTCTAGAAATTCAAAACTTTAAAAAATGTAAATTATGTCTTGACCTTGTTACCTTATATACTTCCTATCAGATAGAGCTAGGCTAACGGCTAAGCTGAGTTTTAAAATATCTGTCTGACTTTTCAAAGAGTTATATTCACATGGATTCTTAAAAACAAAATTTATGCATCTAAAAAAAATAAATCTTCAGGAATTTAACTTCAGTTGCAGGCACTGTTGCAGACCAGTGGGTAATCTGAAGCAGTCTTGTTTGTAAATGTGGCAATGTAATTTTATAAATGCATGTATTTCTTAGGTTTTTCTCTTTTTTTCATTTATGTTTCAGATATCCTTCTCTGTTAGTTTCCTCTTGTACTTATAGTTAAGGCTAATTCTAAAAAAAGAAATGTAATGATACAATCAGAAACAATAGTAAATGCCAAGCCATTTTCAAATAATAACAATCACAAACTCATAAGTGATTAAAGGTAGATGGATTATTCTTAAATTAGCAGAAAACCTTTTTCTATTACCAATATTAAGATTTGTGAAATTGTAGCTTAATTGACTAAAGCTTGTTTAATGTTAGGGAAAATTTTTTTTTTTTTTTGAGACGGATCTTGCTGTTGCCAGGGTGAGGGCCACTCGGCCACTGCAACATTCTCCTGCCTCAGCCTCTCCGAGTAGCTGGGACTACAGGCGCCCGCCACCTCGCCCAGCTAATTTTTTGTATTTTTTTTAGTAGAGACGGGGTTTCACCGTGTTAGCCAGGATGGTCTCGATCTCCTGACCTCGTGATCCGCCCACCTCGGCCTCCCAAAGTGCTGGCATTACAGGCTTGAGCCACCGCGCCCGGCCGGGAAAATTTTTAAAATGTGAATAAATGATTGTGACAGTAGTCTAGAGAATAAACTAGTGCTTCTTAGGAAAATCTGATTGGACTTGATGCTACATGTATGCACTAATCCAGTTGCGGGATGCGCCTCATGCTGAAAAGGGCTGTTTCAGGGAATACAGAGTACGTTGCTGCCAAGTTTGCAATTCCCTTGTGGTCTCAATCTCTCTGTCTCTCTCTTCGTCTCCTCACTTTCAAATAATTTTCATAATAAGAGTCAAGAAAGTATAAACCACATAATTGGTTTAAATTATATAACTTTAGTGTATAGTTCATAGAACCTTTATGCTAGGTTTTTTTTTTTTATTGTACTTTAGGTTTTAGGGTACATGTGCACAATGTGCAGGTTTGTTACATATGTATCCATGTGCCATGTTGGTGTGCTGCACCCATTAACTCGTCATTTAGCATTAGGTATATTTCCTAATGCTGTCCCTCCCCCCTCCCCCCACCCCACAACAGTCCCCGGAGTGTGATGTTCCCCTTCCTGTGTCCATGAGTTCTCATTGTTCAATTCCCACCTATGAGTGAGAACATGCGGTGTTTGGTTTTTTGTCCTTGCCATAGTTGACTGAGAATGATGGTTTCCAGTTTCATCCATGTCCCTACAAAGGACATGAGCTCATCATTTTTTATGGCTGCCTAGTATTCCATGGTGTATATGTGCCACATTTTCTTAATCCAGTCTATCGTTGTTGGACATTTCGGTTGGTTCCAAGTCTTTGCTATTGTGAATAGTGCCGCAAGAAACATACGTGTGCATGTGTCTTTATAGCAGCATGATTTATAGTCTTTTGGGTATCTACCCAGTAATGGGATGGCTGGGTCAAATGGTATTTCTAGTTCTAGATCCCTGAGGAATCACCACACTGACTTCCACAATGGTTGAACTAGTTTACAGTCCCACCAACAGTGTAAAAGTGTTCCTATTACTCCACATCCTCTCCAGCACCTGTTGTTTCCTGATTTTTTAATGATAGCCATTCTAACTGGTGTGAGATGGTATCTCACTGTGGTTTTGATTTGCATTTCTCTGATGGCCAGTGATGATGAGCATTTCTTCATGTGTTTTCTGGCTGCATAAATGTCTTCTTTTGAGAAGTGTCTGTTCATGTCCTTTGCCCACTTTTTGATGGGGTTGTTTGTTTTTTTCTTGTAAATTTGTTTGAGTTCATTGTAGATTCTGGATATTAGCCCTTTGTCAGATGAGTAGGTTGCAAAAGTTTTCTCCCATTCTGTAGGTTGCCTGTTCACTCTGATGGTAGTTTCTTTTGCTGTGCAGAAGCTCTTTAGTTTAATGAGATCCCATTTGTCAATTTTGGCTTTTGTTGCCATTGCTTTTGGTGTTTTAGACATGAAGTCCTTGCCCACGCCTATGTCCTGAATGGTATTGCCTAGGTTTTCTTGTAGGATTTTAATGGTTTTAGGTCTAACATTTAAGTCTTTAATCCATATTGAATTAATTTTTGTATAAGGTGTAAGGAAGGGATCCAGTTTCAGCTTTCTACATATGGCTAGCCAGTTTTCCCAGCACGATTTATTAAATAGGGAATCCTTTCCCCATTTCTTGTTTTTGTCAGGTTTGTCAAAGATCAGATAGTTGTAGATATGCAGCATCATTTCTGAGGGCTCTGTTCTGTTCCATTGATCTATGTCTCTGTTGTGGTACCAGTACCATGCTGTTTTGGTTACTGTAGCCTTGTAGTATAGTTTGAAGTCATGTAGCGTGATGCCTCCAGCTTTGTTCTTTTGGCTTAGGATTGACTTGGCGATGCGGGCTCTTTTTTGGTTCCAGATGAACTTTAAAGTAGTTTTTTCCAATTCTGTGAAGAAAGTCATTGGTAGCTTGATGGGGATGGCATTGAATCTATAAATTACCTTGGGCAGTATGGCCATTTTCACGATATTGATTCTTCCAACCCATGAGCATAGAATGTTCTTCCATTTGTTTGTATCCTCTTTTATTTCATTGAGCAGTGGTTTGTAGTTCTCCTTGAAGAGGTCCTTCCCATCCCTTGTAAGTTGGATTCCTAGGTATTTAATTCTCTTTGAAGCAGTTGTTAATGGGAGTTCACTCATGATTTGGCTCTCTGTTTGTCTGTGATTGGTGTACAAGAATGCTTGTGATTTTTGTACATTGATTTTGTATCCTGAGACTTTGCTGAAGTTGCTAATCAGCTTAAGGAGATTTTGGGCTGAGACAATGGTGTTTTCTAGATATACAATCATGTCATCTGCAAACAGGGACAATTTGACTTCCTCTTTTCCTAATTGAATACCCTTTATTTCCTCTGTACATCACCATCATCAAAGACGAAAAGTAGATAAAACCACAAAGATGGGGAAAAAACAGAGCAGAAAAACTGGAAACTCTAAAAAGCAGAGCACCTCTCCTTCTCGAAAGGAATGCAGTTCCTCACCAGCAATGGAACAAAGCTGGATGGAGGATGACTTTGACGAGTTGAGAGAAGAAGGCTTCAGACGATCAAACTACTCTGAGCTATGGGAGGAAATTCAAAACAATAGCAAAGAAGTTAAAAACTTTGAAAAAAAATTAGAAGAATGGATAACTAGAATAACCAATGGAGAGAAGGGCTTAACGGAGCTGATGGAGCTGAAAGCCAAGTTTCGAGAACTACGCGAAGATTGCAGAAGCCTCAGTAGCAGATGCGATCAACTGGAAGAAAGGGTATCGCTGATGAAAGATGAAATGAATGAAATGAAGTGAGAAGGGAAGTTTAGAGAAAAAGGAATAAAAAGAAATGAACAAAGCCTCCAAGAAATTTGGGACTATGTGAAAAGACCAAACCTACGTCTGATTGGTGTACCTGAAAATGACGGGGAGAATGGAACCAAGTTGGAAAACACTCTGCAAGATATTATCCAGGAGAACTTCCCCAATCTAGCAAGGCAGGCCAACATTCAGATTCAGGAAATACACCACAAAGATACTCCTCAAGAAGAGCAACTCCAAGACACGTAATTGTGAGATTCACCAAAGTTGAAATGAAGGAAAACATGTTAAGGGCAGCCAGAGAGAAAGGACGGGTTACCCACAAAGGGAAGCCCATCAGACTAACAGCTGATCTCTCGGCAGCAACTCTACAAGCCAGAAGAGAATGGGGGCGATATTCAACATTCTTAAAGAAAAGAATTTTCAACCCAGAATTTCATATCCAGCCAAACTAAGCTTCATAAGTGAAGGAGAAATAAAATACTTTACAGACAAGCAAATGCTGAGTGATTTTGTCACCACCAGGCCTGCCCTAAAAGAGCTCCTGAAGGAAGCACTAAACATGGAAAGGAACAACCGGTACCAGCCACTGCAAAAACATGCCAAATCGTAAAGACCATCGAGGCTAGGAAGAAACTGCATCAACTAACGAGCAAAATAACCAACTAACATCATAATGACAGGATCACATTCACACATAACAATATTAATGTTAAATGTAAATGGGCTAAATGCTCCAATTAAAAGACACAGACTGGCAAACTGGATAAGAAGTCAGGACCCATCAGTGTGCTGTATTCAGGAAACCCTTTATGCTAGGTTTTAATGTGTCCTCTGAAGTTCATGTGTTAGAAACTTCATCCCCAATGCAAGAGTGTTGAGAGGTGGGACTTCTAAAAGGTCAGTAAGTTGTGAGGGCTCTGCCTCGTGGATGCATTAATGACTTTATTTCCAGAGTGGTTGCCTGATAAGAGGATAATTTTGTTGTCTTCCTCTCTTGTTCTCATGGATGCTCTTTTGCCCTTTTGCCTCATGCCATGGAATGACACAGTATGAAGGCCCTGTCCAGTTGTGGGTCCCTCAACCTTTGAATTCCCAGGCTTCAGAACTGTGAGAAATAAATATATTTTATTTGTAAATTCCCAAGTCTGTGGTATTTTGTTATGACAACACAAAATATAGAAAGTATCAAGCATCTCTGGGGTTTCACAGCTGTAACATGAGATAGTTGATTTTCTTATGTGTAAGAACTTTCCCAATATTCCTATATTTCAAAATATTTAAATGATTGATGTTTCTCTCATACATTCAAACCTATGTTAATCTAAAACAACGGTTGTCAGCATTTTCTTTAGCTTCGTGAATTCCTAATGGAATAACAATATCTGCCAACGCAGACAAACAAATAGTAGAAAAAACAACAAAAAAAAGTAAAAACAAAGAAAGAATGGCGAATGAATGAAAAAAAGAGTAAAAAAAAGTAATGGAAAACATTAGAGAAAGCAAAAAGTCACCATTGTTTACAATAGCTAAGATTTGGAAGCAACCTAAGTGTCCATCAGTAGATGAATGGATAAAGAAAATTTGGTACATACACACAATGGAGTACTATTCGGCCATAAAAATAGAATGAAATCCAGTCATTTGCAACAACAAGAATGGGACTGAAGATCATTATGTTAAGTGAAATTATGCAGGCACAGAAAGACAAACATTGCATGTTCTCCTTTATTTGTGGGATCTAAAAATCAAAATAATTGAACTCATAGAGTAGAAGTAAGGTTATCTTAGTTATATAAGATATTTAAAATAAAATTTAAAATATCTTATAACTGGCTTGTTTGTAGCTCAAAGGATAAGTACTTAATGCAATGAATATCTCATTCTCCATGATGTACTTATTTCACATACATGACTGTATCAAAACATCTCACTTATCTGATAAATACATACACCTACTATGTTGCCACAAAAATTAAAAAATAAACAAAAGCAAATTAAAAAGCCCAAAAAGTCATAGTATGAAGTGGTTGTAAGTTAAAATCATTATTTCAAATGTCTCTTCATAAGAAAATAATAAAATATTGTAAAAATAAGAATGGAAAGGATAAATGGGAAAAAAAAATCCAGAAGTTACAAAGGTCAGGGGTCAGCCTTAATGTTATAATTTTCATAGCGTGTAACACTTTACCAATAGGGAGAACAGAGCTGTTTGCAAATAACTCACAGGCATCTGCACCTTAACATAATCATATTGGCGTGAAGAAAACATGACACAATTCAATATATTTTTTTTTAACACATTGCAGAGGGTCTTTCTAGACCCAAATTTTGAAAGACCCGCCTAATAGGAAAAAGTGAAATATAGGTTAACAGTTGGAATATAAGGGCCTACTGGAATGAATATCTCATTAATATACTTAAGTTTATTTTAGGGAAATATAATACATGCATAAATGTAAAATTAATTAGGTTTCAAATAAATGTTACATAGTGAAGAGACATGTTTGACCATTAACTCTAGCACTCCCAATGTATGATTCCTCTTTGTTACTACTCTCAATTTTCTCAGAGGTAAATACAATTATGACTTGTGATAATATCAACATAATTTTACCTATATTTATGCTGTGTGAATGAAACCATAGCATATGTATGTTTTTGTGCTTATCTTATTTTCCCCAATATTTGTGCATATTAAAAAATTATACATTGATCTATCATATAGCATTTCTTTCATTCTTGTTAAAAATAATATTCTATTATGTGAATGTACTGCAGTAAATTCATCCATCATACTATTAATTGATGTATATGTTTTCATTTTCTGTTAGTAGAACTACAGCTCTGTGTGTGTTTATTAATATATGTAAAACATATATGCAAAATATGTATATAACATGTAAAATACATGTTATATATATGTTCATACAAGTTTGACTCGTATCTTTTCAAAATATTGATTTGTAGAACTTCTTTATATACATATCAATGAGTCTGTTTTTGAACTCGTGATACTGCAAGCATCTTTTCCCACTGTCACTTATCTTTTCACTCTTTTGGTCTGTATGCTGATGAATAGAACTTCGCAGTTTCAGCACAGTTATTCAATGTTTTATTCATTTACTTGAATTCTGTGTTCTGCTCAAGAAATTCTTTTTTTCTGCAAGGCTAAAAAGGTTATTCTCTAATTATGTTACATATGCTTTATTGTCTTTCTTTTTTATTTATATATGAAATCCACCTCCAAGTAATTTATTTATATAAAGAAAGAAGGCCAGGCATGGTGGCTCCTGACTGTAATCCCAGCACTTTGAGAGGCCGAGGCGGGCGGATCACAAGGTCAGGAGTTCAAGACCAGCCTGGCCAACATGGTGAAAACCTGTCTCTACTAAAAATGAAAAAATTAGCTGGGTATGGTGGTGAGTTCCTGTAATCCCAGCTACTCTGGAGGCTGAGGGAGGAGAATTGCTTGAACTGGGGCCTGGGAGGTAGAGGTTGCAGTGAACCGATTTCATGCCATTGCACTCCAGCCTGGGCTATAGAGTGAGACTCTGTCTCAAAAAAAAGAAAAAAGAAAGAAAGAGAGAGAGAGAGAAAGAAAAGAGAAAGAGAGAAAGGAAGAAAGAAAGAAAGGAAGAAAGATGGTTGGTATTTTTCACTTGAATATCCATTAGTTCTGGTACCATTTTAGAGGTCTGTCCTTTCTGCACTGTTCTGCAGTGACAATTTTTTTTTAATCTGGAAAATTATTTATTGTATTTGGTTTGTTTGTTTATAGACGATGTCTCACTGTGTTGCCCAGGCTGACATGCAGCAGCTATTTACAGGCCCAATGTTAGCATGTTACAGCCTCAGATGCCTGGGCTCAAGCAGTTCTCCCACCTCAGCCTCCAAAGTAGCAGGAACTAGAGGTTTGTACCACCATGCATAGCTTTTTATTTTTATTTTTCATTATTTTACATGTTGTACATGATAAATACATACATTATATGTAGTAACAATTTATAAAAAAATCAAGTACCCCAAAATATTATCAGTCCATTTCTGAAATCTCTTTTCATTTTCTTTGGTATACTTTTCAACCTACACTATGTTAAATAGCTTATCTGTATGATAATTATTATCTGATTGGGTAGTCTTCTGCATTTCTCCCTTTCTTTTCTAAGAATATCTTGGCTACATTTTGTTCATAACATTTAAAGGTGAACTTGAGATCTGTGTGTAAAAGTACACACACAAACACACACATGCAATGCATAAACTAGCAAAAGCAAAACAGAATTTTTGTAGAATTTTGACCTTACATTGAAATGTAATTAGCCTAATTTGTGAAAAAATAATTCACTGTGACATTGGATTTTCTAATTTATTACTATGTTCTATCCATCTACTTAGGTTTCTTGTTGATCTCTTTCAATAGTTTTATTTTTTTAGATTTATTTATAAAAGAGTTACTTTTGTATTAGATTTCTTTCTAGGCATCTGCTCTTTCTCAATGTTACTATGACACTTTTAAAAATTAGTTTTCGGGCTGGGCGCAGTGGCTCACACCTGTAATCCCAGCACTTTGGGAGGCCAAGGCGGGTGGATCATGAGGTCAGGAGTTCGAGACCAGCATGGCCAACATAGTGAAACCCCGTCTCTACTAATAATACAAAAATTAGCCATTTGTGGCGGCATGTGCCTGTAGTCCCAGCTACTCCAGAGGCTGAGGCAGGAGAATCGCTTGAACCTGGGAGGCAGAGGTTGCAGTGAGCCAAGACCGTGCCATTGCACTCTAGGCTGGGTGACAGAGCAAGATTGTGTCTCAAAAAAAAAAAAAAAGTTTTCACTGGTAATTACTATGTACGTAGAAATTTAATATTTTCTTTTTGACCATTAATTCAGCAAACTTATTAAATCTGGTAGGGCTTATGTAGATTCCCATGGCTTTTTTGTTAATGTATAACTGCATACCTTATTTAAATAAGGACACTTTTAAATGAAATAGATTTATCTATTGTTTACTGAAAGGGATATGTTCTGAGAAATGTGTCCTTGGGCAATTTCACTGCTGTGTGAACAGCACAGACTGAATGTACACACACCTAGGTGGTGTAGCCTCCTACGCATTTAGGCTATATGGTATAGCCTATTTCTCCTAGACTGTAAACCTGTACAGTATTTAATGTAGGCAGTTTTGACATGATGGTTATTATTCACATATCTAAACATATCTAAATACAGAAAAGTTACAGTAAAATTACGCTATTACAATCTAATGGAACCACCATTATAAATATGTGATCCATTCTTGACTAAAACCTAACTATTCAGTGCATGACTGTAGATACAATTTTGGCTTAGATTCTTTAGATTGATTTGTGAACAATAGGACGAAACTGTCTTCCAATGCATGGAAGCTATTTTTTTGTTTGTTTGTTTTAGTGGGTTATATTATAATTTTTTTCTTTTATGTATCATAAGAGCAATTCCCTAAAACAAAATAAAAGCTATAATCTATTACTATATCCAAACTAAAATAATTATATATAATTTTTTGTCCTTTTTGCTGAAATGGTAATGGGAAGTTTGCTGAAATGGATAATGTTAAAATTATAATCATAAAATGATAATAGTATTAATAGCCAATGAGTGATAAATATTTGTGAACATTTATTTTAATCTCAATAGAAATCCTATTTACATACCATAATTGATATTTTGAGTTAAGAAATTTGAAACATACATACTGTGTATCACTTAGACCTACTAGTATAATGAACGGAAGCCAAATTACAATGACTTATCAAAATAGCAATTAATTAATTGCTTACATAAAAATTCTAAATAATTCTTTATCTTAGAGGGTCAATTCTTATACCATATTTAGCACCCAGATGCCTTCCACCTTGTGTTTGTGTCATATCCTAGGGCCTCATTTTTGTAGAAAACCTGTTGGCAGAATTAAGAGAGTGGAAGGGATATTGCCCTTTTAAATGCCTTGGAACAATGAATGACAACACCCTTCCATTTCACAGTTCTGTGGTAATAACTACCTGCATGGCTATATATAATGACTATAATGAAAAAAGTCTAGCTTAGCTGTGTCTATTACCACACACATATTAGAAGAGAAGAGAATGTAAAGAATAGCCAACAGTCTCTCACGTAAAGACTGTGTAACTTGCCCAATAACACATAGCAAGAATGCGCCTAACAGTACACAGAAATTCAGTCATACCTGATCCTTTGTATATTACGCCTAGCTACACAAATGGATAGAAAAACTATCCAAGAAATCATATATGAGTAGTATTTATCACATTTTTTAAAATATAAAAAATTATGTTATTTTATATTCCAGTCATCTGGAATTTGGAGTTCTGACATTTGGACTGAAGTTTATCTTTTCTTGGTTACTCCCCTATCAAGCATGGCCTAACAATTTGGAACAAACAATATTGTAAGAGACTGTTTACTGAATATTATGGAACAAAAGCTGAAAGCCTCTTGGAGGACATCCAAAGCCTTAATTTTGCATAATATAATTGATGTTATAATTAAAAATTACTCATTTATTTATTAAATTAAGTTTTCTAAGGTTTCATGTAAACTATTATTAGATAAATATTAACTAGGTTGTTTAAATAAACAAATTTTAATTTATTTAACGTATTCATTCATTTAAATGTTTAATTAATTTAACATGCTTAATGACTTAAAACATAAGTTAAAATTAACTATTTCTGAGTGAATTACTCTTGTTTGAAGTCCTATTTACCTGGCCCGTTCCGTTTATTCTGAATCTATTATCCTGTTTATTAAATGTTTACATTAAAATATTTATGTCTATAAAGATTAATTCTTTGTTCATGTCTACATCTCTTTTTTGTTATAATACTCTTCTGTATTGTTTTCACTTATGCTGTTTTCAGCTGCACAGATTATGTAGAGATCAGATGTCAAATATTTTTAACTTACAAGTTCAAGTTTGTATTTGAACCTATAAGTTAAAAATATTCGTTTTTCTTTTATTTTCTTTTTCTTTTTCTTTTTTTTTTCTTATTTAGACAGGGTCTCACTCCTATTGCCAGAGAAGTACAGTAGCATGATTTCAGCTTACTGCAGCCTCAACGTCCCTGGGCTCAGGTAATCCTTCCCTTCAGCCTCCCAAGTAGCTGGGACTACAGGCACGTGCTGCCACACCTGGCTAATGTTTTGAATTTTTAGTAGAGATGGTTTTTTCCATATTGCCCAGGCTGGGCTCCAACGCCTGGACTTAGGCAGTTCATCCGCCTTGGCCTCTCAAAGTGCTGGGATTACAGGCGTGAGCTACTGCACGTGGCTGCACTTAAACATATTTTCTCATGGAGGCATTTCAAACTAGAGGCTTTTCTGTCAACAAAATTTAATTAATGTTCCCCTTCCTGTGACCATGTGTTCTCATTGTTCAGTTCCCACCCTATGAGTGAGAACATGCTGTGTTTGGTGTTTTTGTCCTTGCGATAGTTTGCTGAGAATGATGGTTTCCAGCTTCATCCATGTCCCAACAAAGGACATGAACTCATCATTTTTTATGGCTGCACCCTAAAACTTAAAGTATAATAATAAAAAAATTAATTAAACATGTATTTCTAGGATTTTGAAGTTATTCATGCCCCAATAAAAATGAAAAACATTTAATCCGTTATTTAATACATCCATGGCTTTTTAATTAACAATTTTAAATATATTTTAATAAAACAAAAAATAATGTGCTAACTCAAAATTTATGGACATTAAAGAGAATTTTATTTCTACTCCAGATGTATTCATTGTTTCATAAGATAATTAGCTGTATTTTAAAACTCATTTATATTTAATTCAAAATAACTTGTATATGAAGAAAGAGGAATGATGGCTGATAAAAATATAAGAAAAATGGCTTATAATCAGTGATCCCTCATATGTGTTATAAAGTTACTTTTATATTAAAACCGCAAACTCTTGATTTTGACAGAATTATATTAAATGTGCTGACATTTGCACGTCCCCTCCAAAGCCAAAATTTTAGAAAAGATTTATCTTTACTAAAATATGTAAACTTCCTCCTCTATCATTTCTAGTCTATGTACTCATTTTTTGAAAAGGGAAATAAAATATTCCCAGTATTCTTATTTTATGTCAGCTCAGTGTATAGCATTACTTTCCAGCTGTTTACATAATATTCATATCATTTGACATTTCTTTCAAAGGCATTGGTCTGGAATCATGTTGTACTTTACTAAGTACCTAACTTTCTCTATCTGAAATTCATACCTTGCTAGCGTTCTCTTCCCAATGCTATCTCAGAGCTGCGTCTGTACTTTGATGCTTCCCTCCAGTATCACCCTCACTAGGGGCCAAGGAGTCAACAGGGTCAAGAGGACATGCCTGCTTTAAGCTAGATCACAGGGGCCACTTTCTGACCTTCATAGTCCTGAGCTCAGTACGAGTACCTGCTCGGTTTTCTCCGCAGGTCTGTTTTCCCACAGCCTATCATTGCTGCTGGTATAGACACACCTAAGTTCGAACAGTGGCTAAGGAGCAGCTGTCCCTGAAGCTTGGATAGATGTTACCCATGTGAATGTCCACATGTATGAGTGAGGCACCTGTTGTACACGCGAACTTTCTCTTTTCTCTACATTTTTGACATACTAGAGCTCTCTTACTACAAGTTTTCCTCTTTAACTTGTATAATTGTTATCTGCATAATGATTATAAACCATTATAGTTAACATGAGTTGATGGAGGACATAGGCTATATCTGACCTTTGTACAGTCCCCCACATATATCCTTTTGCTCCCCACATTGCTCTCCCTGTGGTGCATAGACTATGAATATCATACTCTAATGGTTACAGGAGATTTGAGGGAAGAATTTTGAGGAGAAGAATGTTTAAATTATTTAGATATTATTTACTTTCCAAAGTATATCACATTTCCTGTCATTTTTATCATATGCTTATCTTTCAGAAAATGAGGATTTATTGTAGGTTTGATTCAGTAGGAACTAAAATGAACGGGTCTAGCTTCAAATAAGTTAAGTGAAAATAAGTGAAATCTAAAAGCTTTGCTTTGAATTTTTAGAAATGTTATTTTGTATGCACACCTGATACCTTCCTTTTTTTTTTTTTTTAGCACATTACAGAATCCTAAATTAGTTTTAACTATGGGTTTTAAAATGTAGTTTACCTTTTGGATGAATCAATTAGTATAACTGATTGACTTGAACCAAAATTGTCTGTATTACACACCTCCAAAATTACTAGTTGCCAAATTATACCGTGGTTAATTAAAATATCATTGCAATGAAGTTTATGAAGCAGTCATTAATATCTTAAAGAGTTATTTTTAATCCATTTTCTTACTGGTGAGTCACAAACTTTAGAATATTTCTCAGAAATGTGGATGGCTGTGCCTGATCTAAGTACAGGATAGAATTTCTGTAAGCTCAGATAGGAATCGCCAGAATGGTTTCTACCAATAAGTTCATTAGGAACAAGATATGTTTATGGTTTCATATTTGAAGGTCAATTCTTTAATACATTATGTTTTTGTTTTTGTTTTAATACGATATTTGCTATTTATATTTAGCTTAAAATGTCTCATGTAATGCATAGAAACTGAAGAACATTAGTGTTTCAAGAATACGTATGATTAAGATGTAGATGAGTTCAACATCCTATTTAAAAGTTCAAAGTAACACTGTGCTAAAGTGATAAAAACATAGTTTCCAATTCTTCCACTATGTTAATAATATATAATTCACCTATAATAAATGCTTAACCTAGGATTGTTTTGTGTATAAAATGAGACAATTCAAGCTAAATACATAATTATATATTCAACAAATGCTAGTTAACCATACTATTTTACTGTTAATATTTTTACTTCTCCTGCCTGGTTTTTATTTTATTTTCCAGTAATGAGGATTTTTACTAATTAATTCCTAATATTTTTTGTTGTTTTGAAATTCTATTGTGCCATGATCTATATAAATGTTGGCTTTTTATCCTTGAAAAGGACAGTGGACAACAAGTCTCTCAATCTTTTTCTAGTGGGAGGCATAGGTCACTTTTCCCTAGGGCTTACTATTTTCTTGCATTACAGGGATAACATTTTATAACCTATGAATTTATGAATATTTTACCAGAATAAAATTTAAATATGTAAAATCCCATTGGTTAGCATTTGGTCTGGAAATAACATTTAGTTTAGTTGATAATGTTTTACTTTGCTAGTCTATAAAACTTTACTACAGTTTCAAATATTTGCTTAACATGAAAATAATGTGAATATGTGGGAGAGTAGAGGATGCTGCCTTCTTCCCTTTTACCTATTAGAGTACTATTCTCGAAAACCTGTATTTATTCAACTGCTATTCCAGAATCTACTTCTCCTAAGATGCTCTTGATATTTGATGAGGACAAATCTAAGAATATTGCAATAGACCTACAAAAAAAGTGGGGATTGTTTTGACATGTAACTGAGGAAGTTTATCAGTGTAAAACCGGAATGCTTTTTCTCCAACATGGGGAAATTGACAAAGGAAAAAGCAAAAAAAAAAATAAATAATAATAATAATAATAATAAAAAAGCTGTCTAAATAAGATGACAAAAATAAGATATCCTGCCACATAGAAAAGTCAGTAAGAATTCATCCATATAAAACCATAGTCAGTAATGTACTTACCCTACATGCACTTGGAAGGTGTTGCCTACAGCAAATCTCCATAAACATGACCTAGGAAATTGCCAGTAGAACAATAGGAGCTATGCCGAGATAGATCCTAGTGTGTTTTCTGTGCATTTTACCCTTTCCTTATTCTCCATATGAGAGGAGAGGGATCATAGAGTATGCCTAATAAAGATTTGTCCAGTGGGCACCTAAGAAAGGATTCACTAAACAAATTAAGTTCACAGAATCACACACTCAAAGAAGGGACAATAAAAATCAAATCAGCTTTCTTATAAACTAAAGCTCAGAAGCTAGGACTTTGATGAGATATTGTAATTATTTGGTAAGATAAGCAATGTAGTAGAAAATCTGGGAGACAAGAAAATTAGCTTGTAATTCAAGGGCAAGTTACTTATCCTCTTTGATTCTTATTATAAAATAAAACTGAAAAATTGGATGAAAAGGCTTAGAATGACTCCTCAACCTCTAAAATGTTGATTCTATGGAGACCGAGATCAAATTGAAATGAACAGCTCCTAAATCCTTTCCAGAACTTTATATTAAACCCCTGTATAATTATAATATAATCAAATTTTATCATCAGTGTCAAGCTAAATTTTGTACCTCTGATCTCTTTGATCTATGGGGCAGAAGGTAACTACTTTTCTATATTTAAACATTCATTAACTAAGTTCATTTCTAGTGCTTAAAGTATGTTTAAGACACAAACTAAAAAGAAACTAAAAAACTAAATACACATTTAAACTCATGCATTCAGGAGAAATGTGGCCATGATTTAAACAACAACAACAAAAAGGATGTGGGAGGTGTCATGGGAGGATAAAATATAGCAGGGACTATTGCAAGTTTAGAGAATTGTAGACTGTGAAATGGAGTCTGTTTGCTGAGTTTCTGAAGTGAAAAAGTATCTGACTGTTTACATGCCCTTCTCAGAAGCCTGGTGTTGACTGGCATAGTTGCAGTCTTCTCATGAGGGACTGCTCATGAATAGGCATGACAGTTTATACCAGATTAACTTACCATAGCTTAATGATTACACTAGGAATTGTTGTTAGACCTTGAAATAGTCACCACTAGGAGCCTACACAATAGTCTGGCAATTGAGTTATCATAAGATGGTTACCAGCTATGGTTAATAAAATGTTTTGGTTAGAAAACGTAAATGTGTGTAATGGAAAGAATTATTTAATCCGTCAGGGACTTAGAAGAACAAACAGGTGGAGAAAAAAAAAAACTAATGGCAGAAGCCTTATCCATTCTTCCTTAAAACTTGTGATATCTTATTGTATATCCTAAAATCAAGAAGTTTCTGAGGTTGTTTTGGTGGCTATTTACAATCTGAGCATTGAGAACAGAAAACAATAACATCTTTGTGAATGATCACAATGTCAAGGGGCTCTGTCATAGAGGGCTTGCCTGAGATCTCATGTGTGACAGGTAAACAATAAAAGGAGTACTTCTAAAGGAGGTTTAAGAAAAACTTTGAATCAGAAACATATATAAAATAATAAGATAAAACAACTAGAATTCATGAGCGAACATATTGAAAAGTGAGTGAAATAACATGGACCAGAAAGAAGAGACAGAAAGAAAACTAGTATTAAGAAGCTGGATTTACTCCAGAGGCTGAGGCAAGAGGATCACTTGAGCCCAGGAGTTCTGGTCAAGCTATTAGGTGGGATTGGGTGCCACATATCCCTTGTAGAAGCTCCAGTAATAGGAGAAGGATAGAAGGATGTCCATGTGAGAGACAGAGGACATATGTTAAGATCACTTTAGAAAATATTCCATCCCAGCTTTTTTTTTTTCTTTTGAGATAGAAAGCTTATCCGCCACAATCAAGTTTGCTTAATCCCTGGGATGCAAGACTGATTCAACATATGCAAATCAATAAATGTAATCCATCACATAAACAGAATCAATGACAAAAACCAAATGATCATCTCAATTGATGCAGAAAAGGCCTTTGATAAAGTTCGACATTTCTTCATGCCAAAAACACTAAATACACTAGGTATTGATGGAATGTATCTCAAAATAATGAGCTATTTATGACAAACCCACAGCCAATATCATACTGAATGGGCCAAAGCTGGAAGCATTCTCCTTGAAAATGGCACAAGACAAGGATACCCTCTTTCACCACTCCTATTCAACATAGTATTGGAAGTTCTGGCCAGGGAATCAGGCAAGAAAAGAAACAAAGAGTATTCAATTAGGAAGAGAGGAAATCAAATTATTGCTGCTTGCAGATGACATGATTGTATATTTAGAACACCCCATTTTCTCAGCCAAAAAACTCCTTAAGCTGATAAGCAACTTCAGCAAAATCTCAGGATACAAAATCAATGTGCAAACATCACAAGCATTCCTATACAGCAAGAACAGACAAACAGAAAGCCAAATCATGAGTGAATTCCTATTCACAATTGTTACAAAGAGAATAAAATACCTAGGAATACAACTTATAAGGGATGTGAAGGATCTCTTCAAGGAGATCTACAAACCACTGCTTAAGAAAATAAGAGAAGATACAAATAAATGAAAGAACATTCCATGCTCATGGATAGGAAGAATCAATGTTGTAAAAAATGGCCATAAGCCCAAAGTATTTTATAGATTCAATGCTATTCCAAATAAGCTACCATTGACTTTCTTCACAGAATTAGAAAAAACTACTCTAAATTTCATATGAAACCAAAAAAGAACCCATATAGCCAAGACAATCTTAAGCAAAGAGAATGACACTGAAGGCATCACGGTGCTTGACTTCAAACTATACTACAAGGTTACAGTAACCTAAACAGTATGGTACTGGTACCAAAACACATATATAGACCAATGGAACAGAATGGAGGCCTCAGAAATTATACCATGCATCTACAACCATCTGATCTTTGACAAATCTGAAAAAAACAAGCAATGGGGAAAACATTCCTTATTTAATAAATGGTGTTTGGAAAACTGGCTAGCCATATGCAGAAAACATAAACTGGGCCCCTTCCTTACACTTCATACAAAAATTACCTCAAGATGGATTAAAGATTTAAACGTATGACCTAAAACCATAAAAACCCTAGAAGAAAACCTAGGCAATACCATTCAGGACATAGGCATGGGCAAAGACTTCATGACTAAAACAACAAAAGCAGTTGGCAACGAAAGTCAAAATTGACAAATGGTATCTAATTAAACTGAAGAGCTTCTGCATAGCAAAAGAAACTATCATCAGAGTGAACAGGCAACTATAGAATGGGAGAAAATTTTACAATCTATCCATCTAACAAAGACTCATATTCCGAGTCTACAAAGAGCATAAACAAATTTACAAGAAGAAAAACCAAACAACCCCATCAAAAAAAAAAAAAGGGCAAAGGATATGAACAGACACTTCTCAAAAGAAGGCATTTATGTGGCAAACAAACATACGAAAAAAAGCTCATCATCACTGGTCATTAGAGAAATGCAAATCAAAACCACAATGGGATAGCATCTCTTGCCAGTTAGAATGGCATTCATTAAAAAGTCAGGAAACAACAGATGCTGGAGAGGATGTGGGGAAGTAGGAACACTTTTACACTGTTGGTTGGAGTGTAAATTAAATTAGTTATTAAATTAGTTCAACCATTGTGGAAGACAGTGTGGCAATTCCTCAAGGATCTAGAACTAGAAATACCTTTTGACCCAGCAATCTCATTACTGGGTGTATACCCAAAGGATTATAAATCATTTTACTATAAAGACACATGCACATGTATGTTTATTGCAGCACTAGTAACAATAGCAAAGATTTGGAACCAACCAAAATACCCATTAGTGACAGAATGGATAAAGAAAATGTGACACATATACACCATGGAACTCTATGCAGCCATAACAAAATAATGAGTTCATGTCGTTTCCAGGGACATGGGTGAAGCTGGAAACGATCATTCTCAGCAAACTAACACAGGAACAGAAAACCAAACACTGCATGTTCTCACTCATAAGTGGGAGTTGAACAATGAAAATATATGGCACAGGGAGAGAAACATCACACACCGGGGCCTGTTGTGGGGAGGGATGGCATTAGGAGAAATATCTTAAAGTAGATGATGGGTTGATGGGTGCAGCAAACCATCATGGCACACGTATACCTGTGTAACAAACCTGCACGTTCTGCCCATGTATCCCAGAACTTTAATAATAACAAAAATCCTGCAATATTATTTGTATGACTCTAGTAAGGATCATATTATTCATTTAAAAATTAGGGAAAGTTAGATTTCAGATATATTTGTATTATATTTTTCCCAAACTTAGGCTTATTTGATTTCAGAATTTTAATGAGATTTTAACAGCTTTTTATAACTCACTTGCATTGCTTTATAACTTATTTGCATTGTTTTAACTTGTGACAAAGAATGTTAAACAAGTTGTTTGTTAGAGATTTCAACACATACCATGATTTGGTCTGCTAATTAGCATTATAGAAGCAGAAGTGCTGAAATATCATACATATGTTATTTATAGAGAATTTAAATTTCTTCAAAGTAAATTTGTTTACTATTAACTGTTCTTTGCAGAAAAAATATTGCTATAGCTATATTTAATGAGATCCATAAATCACAACTAATGGACTATGACTCAAGTTACCATGAATTTATGATGCTAAGATATGGGCTTAGGCATCTATATTTCTATGACTAGTTAAGTATGGGTTGAAATATTTATAGATGAGAAGAAAAGCTTTAATTTAAAAAAAAAAAACAGCAATAGAAAGTTACATGTCTCTTTCTTCTGTTTGGTTCATAAATATTGATGTAACAAACACTGCTGATCAAAACCAGGAAATGAAAATATGCAGACAGGAGAGCATGTTAACCTAGAAAACTTGGCTAACAAAAAACAAAGAAAGAAAAAGTTCTGGGGATGAAGAAGATGAAGACAGAAAAAAAAGTATGTGTATTATTGCTTCACTAATCACATCAGTGCCCTATGTTTAGCAGCTAGTAACACTCAGATCTTTGGTAGTACACCAAAGCCTACACCATACTAGCACACAAATTCTTAGATGATTGTAATACCTGCACTCTTAAGAGCTAAAATGTGAATGTCTTCAGTTTTGCTAAAAGGAGTGCATTTTAAAACATAACTCATGATATTTTCTTTTATATGTTTTAATATTTTATAATTTTCACCTATTTTTAGATTTTTCTACCACCATGATAACTAAAGATATGTTCAGCTACTTTGACACTTCACCCAAAATCTGAAGTACTTGATGAGGGGCAGATCTTATTCCTTCTCTTTCTTTTCCAGTACATGTGATATGATAATTGATTAATGTCTTATTGATAGTTACTTAGATGTTTACACACCCGTCAACAGTGTAAAAGCATTTCATTTTCTCAACAATCTCGTCAGCATCTGTTTTTTTTTGACTTTTTTATCATAGTCATTCTGACTGGCGTGAGACGGTATTTCATTGTGATTTTAATTTGCATTCCTCTAATGATTAGTGATGTTGAGCTTTCTTTCATATTTTGCCCTCATGCATGTCTTCTTTAGAGAAGTGACTGTTCAAGTTCATTGCCTACTTTTTAAGGTGATTGTATTTTGTTTGTTTGTTTCTTGTACATTTGTTTAAGTTAGTTGGTAGTCTTCACCACAAAAATTAAAGTAAAACAAAAAACAATAAATGTGCTTACCTATAAAAACTGAGTGGTGAACAGGGATAGAAGAAAAGTGTGACAGAGTGACATATTTCTGAGAATAATGATTTTCATAACTTTGCCTTTGGAAGTATGTTAATGCTCTACATATTTAAAAAATAAAGAAGGAAACTAGAAATAAAATAAAACCAATCAGTCACAATAACATTTTAAATAAATAGCAATTCTGTAATCGCAGCACTTTGGGAGGCTGAGGCTGGCAGATAACCCAAGGTCAGGAGTTTGAGAACAGCCTGAACAACATGGGGAAACCTTGTCTCTACTAAAAAATAAAAATAAAAAATAAAAACTTAGCCAGGCATGATGGCACATGCCTGTAATCCCAGCTACTTGGGAGGCTGAGGCAGGAGAATTGCTTGAACCTGGGAGGTGGAGGTTGCAGTGAGCCGAGATCGTGCCATTGCACTTCAGCCTGGGCGTCGCAGTGAGACTCTGTCTCAAAAAATAAATAAATAAATAAATAAATAAATAAATAAATAAATAAATAAATAGCAATACTGGAAGAATCAACAGGGATTGGAGTACAGGAGAAAAGAAAACAAATCTTTAATTCTTTTAAATTTTTTTCTTAATTTTAGTATGAGCAAAGCAATTTTTAAACTATTATGAGTATAAGATGAGCAAATATATTGATGTTGAAAGTGAAGTATATTGAATGAGAGGGTTGTCTCTGTGAGAAAGAAGCTATTAATATAAAAATAAAATGGCGAGATAGAACCAATGATAATGAATTAAAATTGAAGATATCAGTGTATAAATACATAATTTTGTGACTATGTATCTTTGTATTTAGACTGGATTTTAGTCTAAAGATCATTAAAAGGTACTAGAACACCTTTGGGGAATAAGGAATGACTCTCAGAAACAAAAGAAGGATGTATATGAGTAGTTGTCAGTTGTGTGTATATATCACAATTTCTTTATCCACTCTTATAATAGCTTCTTTTCCTCTGGGTAGATACCCAGTAGTGGGATAGCTGGATCAAATGCTAGTTCTACTTGTGGTTCTTTAAGGAATTTCCACACTGTTGTCCCTAGTGTTTGTACTACTCTTTATTCCCACCAGCACTATAGAAGTGTTCCCTTTTCACAGTGAAAATGGTGTCTTAAACAGCAAGTTAGGCAATCTGGGAAAAGAGTGTTACAGGCAATGGAAGCTATGAAAATATGACTAAGGCAGACCGAGTGGTGCATTTTCAAGGAAAAACAAGGAGTTAGTGGTGGTTGGGCAGATGTACAATGAGGCCTATGGTAAGAGACAAGACAACAGAGGGCCAGGAGGTCACATTCTGTAGGGCTTTAAGGAACCATATGTGTTCTAAATACTTTTCAGATCACCTGAAATGCTGAGATATTATTTCTTACAATATATTTAGTGAATGGCCTTAATAGTGAAGCCAACATATTCTAGCCTGACTTAACTTTAATTATAGTTACAATGACTCCAACTCAAGTTTGTCTGACCACTGACCATATTATGCAACATACTTGCAAAACTAAAATTAAAGAATTTGTAAAGGAGTTTACTAAAATGTTATACTTAGAATAGCTATATATCCAGATTATTGGAGGGATACTGAACTTGAAGGCATACATAACCATTAAAAGATAAAGAAACACAATCCACATCTCAATGGTGTATAGATGTGAGGTTGCAAATTTGTGCTCCCTATAAACTGCCGAAGATGTTTCTTTTGGGAGAATCTGACATCTTTGGTAGCAGAAAAAGTTCCACTAGTAATGTAGGCAAGGAATTAATTGGATATGAATATGTTGCTTAAAGAGAGTTATCTGCAACATTCTGTACCATAAATTTTTAATATAAATTATCATAAAAGAGTCTTCTCTAGTGAGTTAAGAACTGTAGAAAATAATTCCTATTGAGCTATTGGTATTAGTTTCTTTAAAACAATATTTGTTAAAATCAAGATTTAAATATAATTTGTTTGGAATTATAGACTTCTAGAAATGGAAAGAACATTAGGAATATTCCAGTCTAGCTGTTTTATGTTTCAAATTGGGCTGAGAGAAGCTAAATGATATTCCCCAAGGTTACATTAATTGACAAAAATGTTGGAACTAAAACCAAGTTTCCATACGTTTATTCTCCCTCCTTTTAAGTGGCGGTTCTAAAACCTATTTGGTCTAATAGGAGTACCATATCCCTGAAACTTTCCTGCAGTGTTCACCCAAATTGAAAGTAGAGTTGTGAAAGAGTACCTACTATAAAAAGCAAAGAACTCAGGCAATTTATTCCCTTCTCCCGGTAGGAACACACAGAACGGTATATTCTCATAAAGTTCATAAAGCGAAAACAGTAGAAAGAACCAGAGTTTATGTACAGGGAAAAAGTCATTAGATAGTCTCTTATAATGTCTGTTGGAGTGGTATTTTAAGAATTTTTATAGACATGTTTGCATCATTACTGGCCTGAGAATATTAATTTTTTTTCAATCAACTATTAATGATGGGGATATAGGTTAAGTTTTCCGTAACACAAAATAAAATATAGATTGTATGAATCTATATTTTATTGAAATTGAATTAATTATTGACAAATGTAATATGCATGTAAATCACCAGGGGAAGTAAAATGCAGAATTCAGGGATTCCACATTTAAAGGCTGCTTCAGTAGGCTTAGTGGTGAAGACAGAATCTTTGTATTTATCACAGGTAACTAAAATAACTGGTTCCTAGACCATGCTTTCAGAAAAGCTATTGCAATGCATCTGGATATCTTTAAGGACATTTACTTACCTTCCCTCCTGGCTGTTGTTCATTGTATTTGTTTGTACTTTTGAAATTTTGCTGTATTCACTGATCAGAGATAGACCGAGTCTAACTTTCATCAACGTATTTCCTTCATTATTTTTCTGTCAGTCAAAAAGTATTGCAATATAGCTTAAAATGGTCATGTTCATTACTGGCACTATCTTTGATAATATGTAGTATAAACTGAATATAACAATGTATACATATGTACTGTATGACATTTCTACAAAAATTAAAGTTAATGAAATTAATAATATGCAACTTTGGCTTCTGATGGAGGCTCAAAAGAGATATTCATTTCAAAATTACTGAAAAGAATCCCTGGCTAGTTAGTTGTACTAAGAGTTTTATCTAAACTATGAATGAAATCATGTATACTGGAATGTGTTTTTTTTTTAAAGCAGAAGATTGAGCATTAATAAAATCCAGATTCTGATGCAGCAGGTTTCAGGTGAGGCATAAGATTCTGAATTTCTACCACTCTCCCAACTGATACCTATATTTCTGATCTGTGAATCATGTTTTGTACAATGATGCTTTAGAGGACATTTCTTTCATTGACATATCACAACTCTGTGTGGTGAATCTATTTATCATACTATATTCACAATAGTGTTCCAGTGGAGTGTTGTCCAATCTACCTATGGAATTGTTTGACAGTGTGCACTGTAGATTTCTTTTGTCAGTTCCTGAAAAATACAATGTTTTTCACCATCTGAGGTAATTTTTTCTTTGTATCCACTTATATATGAGATGCTCTGACTGTTTGTATTATTTCGGAACTAATTGCCCTAAATTGAGAATCAGTTGACTCTTCAGCTCACACTCAGCTTGCATTGGTGAATTTTGCAAACTTCACTATTAAACAAATCCTCAGTGATAAATAAGAAAAAATTAAAATCTTTCTGTTAAACTAAATGCCTCACAAGGGATTAAGAAAAATGTCCATCATTCCAGAATTGTCTGGTTGAATGGTAAAAAACAAGAGTTTCATATTTTTTATTGTAGAGTAAAATAGTTGGAAAATATTGGAAAGGCATTGTGATTTATTCAATTGAAAGGAAAAAAAAAGAATATAGAGAATTATCCTTATAGAAGTCCTGAAACGTGGTATTAAAAACCACTCATATATTTGAGAATGTCCCTAGACATATCAGGCCTTAAGAAATATGCAAATACCACCTCTGTGATAAAGTGAGGATATTATGCCATCTTTCTTGTTAAACTTAGAGATCTGTTTTAATGTCTTGACTCTCACTTCATTATTCTTCTTCCTGCTATTTCCTGCATTCTAAAGATGAAATAACCTTATAATATGCCATCCTGTGCACCAAATGAAAGGAAAGACATAAATATGAAGGAAGGAAAATTATTTTCTGTTCAGTTTGTCCCCCAAACCTATGTGAACTATCTCAGAAAATAAAACAAATTGATTTCCATCTTCAGGAAGAGAAAATTTATACTATAATCTGTATCCTACATATTATGGGTTTCTAGAACCTAGAGCTTGTCTCCACAATTGAACACTAACTGAAGATTAAAACGTAGGTGCGATCTGGCAAGATGGCCGAATAGGAACAGCTCCGGTCTGCAGCTCCCAGCTAGACTAACGCAGAAGGCAGGTGATTTCTGCATTTCCAAATGAGGTGCCATGTTTATCTCACTGGGACAGGTTAGGCAGTAGGTGCAGCCCGCAGAGGGTGAGCAGGAGCAGGGTGGGGTGTCACCTCACCCAGAAAATGCAAGGAGCAAGGGGCTTCTCTTTCCTGGCCAAGGGAAGCCATGAGGGACTGTGCTGTCTGGCCCCAACACTATGCCTTTCCCATGTTTTTTTGCAATCTGCAGACCAGGAGATTCTCTCGTGTGCCTGCATTACCTGGTCCCTGGGTTTCAAACATGAAACTGGGCAGCTGTTTTGGGAGACAGCGAGCTAGCTGCAGTTTTTTTTCACACCCCAGTGACACCAGGAACCTCAGCGAGACAGAACCTTTCACTCCCCTAGAAAGGCGGCTCTTTTGAGAAGTGTCTGTTTATATCACTTGCCCACTTTTTGAATTTTTTTTTCTTGTAAATCTGTTTAAGTTCCTTGTAGATTCTGGTTATTAGACCTTTGCAGATGGATAGATTGAAAAAATTTTCTCCCATTCTATAGGTTGCCTTTTCACTCTGATGATAGTTTCTTTTGTTCAGCAGAAGCTCTTTAGTTTAATTAGATCCCGTTTGTCAATTTTAGCTTTTGTTGCAATTGCTTTTGGTGTTTCAGTTATGAAGTTTTTGGCCATGCCTATGTCCTGAATGATATTGCCTAGGTTTTCTTCTAGGGTTTTTATGGTTTTAGGGCTTATGTTTAAGTCTTTAATATACCTTGAGTTAATTTTTATATAAGGTGTGTAAGGAAGAGGTCCAGTTTTTGTTTTCTGCTTATGGCTAGCTAGTTTTCCCAGCACTGTTTATTAAATAAGGAATCCTTTCCCCATTGCTTGTTTTTGTCAGGTTTGTCAAAGGTCAGATGGTTGTAGATGTGTGGTATTATTTCTGAGGCCTCTGTTCGGTTCCATTGGTCTATATATCTGTTTTGGTACCAGTACCATGCTGCTTTGGATACTGTAGTTTAGTAGTATAGTTTGAAGTCAGGTAGAGTCCTCCAGCTTTGTTCTTTTTGCTTAGGATTGTCTTGGTTATAGGGACTCTTTTTTGGTTCCATATGAAATTTAAAGTAGTTTTTTTTCTAGTTCTGTGAAGAACGTCAGTGATAGCTTGATGGGAATAGCATAGAATCTATAAATTACTTTGGGCAGTGTGGTCATTTTCATGATATTGATTCTTCCTATGCATGAGCATGGAATGTTTTTCCATTTGTTTGTGTCCTCTCTTATTTCCTTGAGCAGTGGTTTGTAGTTCACCTTGAAAAGGTCCTTCTTGTGCCTTGCAAGTTGTATTCCTAGGTATTTTATTTTCTTTGTAGCAATTGTGAATGGGAATTCACTCATGATTTGGCTCTCTGCTTGCCTATTATTGGTGTATAGAAAGGCTTGTGATTTTTACACACTGATTTTGTATTCTGAGCCTTTGCTGAGATTATCAACTTAAGGAGTTTTTGGGCTGAGATGATGGCGTTGTCTAAATATACAATCATGTCGTTTGCAAACAGAGACAATTTGACTTCCTCTCTTCCTATTTGAATACCACTTATTTATTTCTCTTGCCTGATTGCCCTGGACAGAGCTTCCAGTACTGTGTTGAATAGGAGTGCTAAGAGAGGGCATCCTTATCTTGTGCCAGTTTTCAAAGGAAATGTTTCAGCTTTTGCCCATTCACTGTGGTATTGGCTATGGGTTTGTCATAATAGCTCCTATTATTTTGGGATATGTTCCATCAATACCTAGTTTATTGAGAGTTTTTAGCATAAAGGGGTGTTGAATTTTATTGAAGGTCTTTTCTGCATCTATTGAGATAATCATGTAGTTTTTGTCATTAGTTCTGTTTATGGGATGGATTAGTTTATTGATTTGTGTATGTTGAACCAGTCTTGCATCCCAGGGATGAAGCCAACTTGATCGTGGTAGATGCGCTTTTTGATGTGCTGCTGAATTCAGCTATCCAGTATTTTATTGAGGATTTTCGCATTGATGTTCATCAGGAATATTAGCCTGAAATTTTCTGTTTTTCTTGTGTCTCTGCCAGGTTTGGGGATTAGGATGATGCTGGCTTCATAAAATGAGTTAGGGAGGAGTCCCTCTTTTTCTATTGTTTGGAAAATTTTCAGAAGGAATGGTATCAGCTCCTCTCTGTACCTCCGGTAGAATTTGGCTGTGATTCTGTCTGGTCTTGGGCTTTTTTTTTTTTTTTAAATTGGTAGGCTATTAATTACTGCCTCAATTTCAGAACTTATTATTCATCTATTCAGAGAATCAACTTCTTCCTGATTTAGTCTTGAGAGGGTGAATGTGTTGAGGAATTTACCCATTTCCTCTATATTTTCTAGTTTATTTTCATGGATGTGTTTATAGTATTCTCTGATGGTATTTTGTATATCTGTGGAATCAATGGTGATATCCCCTTTATAATTTTTTGTTTTGTCTATTTGAGTCTTCTCTCTTTTCTTCTTTAGTAGCCTGTGTTGCAGTATATCTATTTGGGTCTTCTCTCTTTTCTCCTTTAGTAGCCTGGCTTGCAGTATATCTATTTTCTTAATCTTTTCAAGGAACCAGCTCCTGGATTCATTTATTTTTTTAAGGGTTTTTCATGTCTTTATCTCCTTCAGTTCTGCTCTGATATTAGTTATTTCTTGTCTTCTGCTACTTTTTGAATTTGTCCTTGCTTCTGTAGTTCTTTTAATTGTGATGTAAGGGGGTGTATTTTATATCTTTCTCACTTTCTGATGTGGGCATTTATTGCTATAAATTTCCCTCTTAATACTGCTTTAGCTGCGTCCCAGAAATACTGGTACATTGTCTCTTTGTTCTCCTTAGTTTCAAGAACTTTGTTATTTCTGCCTTAATTTTGTTATTTACCCAGTAGCCATTCAAGAGCAGATTTTTCAGTTTCCATGTAGTTGTGCGGATTTAAGTGAGTTTCTTTGTCCTGAGTTTTAATCTTATTGCACTATGGTCTGAGAGACTGTTCCTTATGATTTCCATTCTTTTGCATTTGCTGAGGAGTATTTTACTACCGATTATGTGGTCGATTTTATAGCTAGTGCTATGTGGTGCTGAGAAGAATGTATATTCCGTTGATTTGGGGTGGAGAGTTCTGTAAATGTCTATAAGGTCTGCTTGGTCCTGAGCTGAGTTCAATTCCTGAATATCCTTGTTAATTTTCTGTCTCATTGATCTAATATTGATAGTGGGATGTTAAAGTCTCCCACTATTATTGTGTGGGAGTCTAAGTCTCTTTGTAGGTCTCTAAGAACTTGTTTTATGACTATGGGTGCACTTGTATGGGGTGCATATATATTTACGATGGTTAGCTGTTCTTGTTGCATTGATCCCTTTACCATTATGTAATGCCTTTCTTTGTCTTTTTATCTTTGTTGGTTTAAAGTCTGTTTTACCAGAGACTAGGATTACAACCCCTTGTCTTTGTTTTTTTTTTTTTTTTTTGCTTTCCATTTGCTTCATAACTCTTCCTCCATCCCTTTATTTTGAGCCTATGTGTGTCTTTGCACATGAGATGAGTCTCCCGAATACAGCACACCAATGGGTCTTGACTCTTTACCCAATTTGCCAGTGTGTGTGTTTTGATTGGGGCATTTAGCCCATTTACATTTAAGGTTACTATTAGTATGTGTGAATTTGATCCTGTCATTATGATGGTAGCTGATTATTTTGCACATTAGTTGATGTAGTTTCTTCATAGTGTCATTGGTATTTATAATTTGGTGTGTTTTTGCAGTGGCCGGTACCAGTTTTTCCTTTCCATACTTAGTGCTTCCTTCAGAAGCTCTTGTAAGGCAGGCTTCCGTCAGCATTTGCTTCTCTGTGAAGAATTTTATTTCTCCTTCACTTATGAAGCTTAGTTTGGCTGATATGAAATTCTGGGTTGAAAATTCTTGTCTTTAAGAATGTTGAATATTGGCCCCCACTCTCTTCTGGATTGCAGGGTTTCTGCAAAGAGATCTGCTGTTAATCTGATGGGCTTCCCTTTGTATACAATCTGACCTTTCTTTCTGGCTACCCTTACATTTTTTCATTGTTTCAACATTGGAGAATCTGACAATTGTGTGTCTTTGGGTTTCTCTTCTTGAGGAGTATCTTAGTGGTGTTCTCTGTATTTCCTGAATTTTAATGATGGCCTACCTTGCTAGGTTGGGGAAGTTCTCCTGGATCATATCCTGAAGTGTGTTTTACAACTTGGATCCATTCTCGCTCTCACTTTCACCGACCCCAATCTATCATAGATTTGGTCTTTTCACATAGTCCCATATTTCTTGGAAGCTTTTTTCATTCCTTTTCATTCTTTTTTTTTCTAATCTTGTCTTCATGCCTTATTTCAGTAAGTTGATCTTCAACTTCTGATATCATTTTTTCCACATGATCAATTTGGCTATTGATACTTGTGTATGCTTCACGAAGTTCTCATGCTGTATTTTTAAGCTCCATCAGGTCATTTATCTTCTTCTCTAAACCGGTTATTCTACTTAGCAGTTCCCATAACCTTTTGTCAAGGTTCTTAGCTTTGTTGCATTGGGTTAAAAGATGCTCCTTTAGCTCAGAAGAGTTTGTTATTATCCACCTTCTGAAGCCTACTTCTGTCAATTTGTCAAACTCATTCTCTGTTCAGTTTTGTGCCCTTGCTGGAGAGGAGTTGTGATCATTTGGAGAAGAAGAGGCTTTCTGGTTTTTGGAATTTTCAGCATTTTTGTGCTGGATTTTACTCATCTTTGTGGATTTATCTACCTTTGATCTTTGAGGCTGATGACATCAAAGAGCAGGGAGGTTGCAAGATGAGAGGGTACAAAAGAGAAAACAGGAGGTGCCAGACTCCTCTAAACAACAAGTTCTTGCTCAAACTAACACAGCAAGAATTCATTACCATGGGAAGGGCTCCTAGCCATTCATGAGAGGATCCATCCCCTGTTGTATCAAACCTCTATGAACCTCAGTAGGAAATGCAAAAGGTTCAAGAGGCCAAAGAAGAGGCTCAGAGCCAGCAAATGAGCCATAAGTTTTTATTATGGACTTACAGGGAAGAGAGTCCAGTGGTGGCAGGCTAGACAAGAGAAATGGCCCAGTGACGGTGGGCCGGACAAGATATCCACCTTCGGTACCATCCAGTGGCAGTAGGCTGAGCAGGAAAATCTCAACCGCCTGCACACAGCATGTATTTATATAGCATTTTCACTTAATACCCTCCCCTTATCGACATCCACCTGGCAACCTTCATCCAATGCAAAACTCACAGCCCCAATATCCTTAATGTCCTGTGTTCCAAGAGATGGGACGGGGAATCAAATGTTTCTTTTTTTTGAGGTGGAGTCTTGCTCTGTTGCCCAGGCTGGAGTGCAATGGCGCGATCACACATAACTGCAAGCTCCGCCTCCCAGGTTCATGCCATTCTCCTGCCTCAGCCTCCCGAGTAGCTGGGACTACAGGTGCCCGCCACCATGCCCAGCTAATTTTTTCATATTTTTAGTAGAGACGGAGTTTCACCATGTTAGCCAGGATGGTCTTAATCTCCTGACCTTGTGATCTGCCCATCTCAGCTTCCCAAAGTGCTGGGATTACAGGCGTGAGCCACCACACCCATCCTCAAATGTTTCTTATAGACAAGGAACAATTTTCCAGATTGGCCAGCCCCCAATTTCCTACCTCAGAACACATATTCAGATGTTTCTGCCATACAGGGTCATTCTAAGAGTATGCTTAAGTTATTGGTATCAGATATGTTTACCCTATATGCCCATGATCCAAACACCTCCCATCAAGCCACACCTCCAATATTGGGGATCACATTTTAACATGAGATATAGAGTGGACAAAACAGCCAAACCATATCAATATAATTCTAGAAAGATCATTAAATTTACTTAGGCTGAAACTTTCAGTTATCCTATAAACTATGTTAAAATGCATTAAAACATAGCAAAACCTTGTTTTTAAAATTATAGTCTATTAATCTTTGTTAGAAATTGTGAAGCTGATTTTTAAAAATAGATTCTTGTATCCATCCTGTTCTCTGCCTTAGTCTCACTGAAGCAGACTCCTTTGAATAGCTCTCTTGAATATCTTTATAACAAGTATTGCAGTGAGTCTTTCCACACTAAAGCTTGAGAAAACTCTGACAATTCTTTCCCAGCTTTCCACAAAATAATTCCTCACAAGAAAGATTGCTCTATAGAAAACGTAAGACAAAGTTTAAAACATGATGAAAGAGATTATTGCTCAATGAAGTTTGAAGAGTGTACAAAAGAAAAAAGGGCAAGCATAATATTTTCTATTCCTATCCAAGGCTCTTCACCAAGTCTGTCCTCCACTCTTAAAAAAGATGCAAAATTTACCTTTACAATATCTTAGTATTCTAATGATAGAATGTATTACTTTTTTTTTTTGGAACATGATAGATTAATTTGCCAAGCTGGATAAATTGACTAGTTTTTATAGAATTGACTAAAACTAGTATAGATGACAACTGAGAAAAGGAAAAAAAAAGCCAGTATCAGTACCCTACATTCTGAGTTCAGAGAACAGCAAGCTGTGAGATCAGAGCCTGATGAGAAGCACTATTTTAGTAGGAGTGTGATTGCATTTCTATCCCACCTGTCTTTTCCAATTTAGGAGAACTACAGTTGGGATACAGGGACGCAGGTAGTCTTTTGAGGAAGGAAAAATCATGAAGGTAAGTTATCCCATTTCTTTTTTCCCTCGAGAAAGGATTATTGACTGATTCTCATTACCAATACAGCATTAGGTGGTCACTGGTGAATTGCTTGTAATTTCTGTGGGTGTCTATGAGGCAGGGCTAATTATTTACTTTCCCAGTCAGATATTTACTTGGCCATTGGGCTTAATGACTTCCACTTATGAGACTAAGTTGAAATGGGATCAGAGTGAGCAACAAAGGACTGAGGAAAGATGGTATGGTCAGGCTGAGATTAGGTAGGGAAAACCCTCGAATATATGTTTCTGAAAGGTTGCAGAAAATGGATCTTACTTTTACCTAGTTAGAATTGTAAAGGATATATGGAACTGGTCTCATATATTTTCTGGGACTACCAGTGTGTGTTTTAGAGTTTCGGGCATATTAAGAACATGCCACCAGCCCCCCTTCCTGGATGCCAAACTGAGTAAGTTCACTCTCCTCCATGTCCACTGATGTTTGGGACAGGTGTTTGAGCTTGAGTCAGCAAGGTCTGCTTTCACCTGTATTTATCTACAGCAATATCAAATGCAATAACTTAGATCAGTTTTGATAAGCATAAAGGGAGTGAGATGGGAAGCAACTTACTATCTTCTGTCTTTGCATAATTTTTATTATCACTGGCAAAAAAAGGTGATGGCCAAGTGACACACATTCAAATACTAATATAAATAAACATATTTTATTTAATGCCTTCTGCTTCTTCCCTGCCTTTCGCCAAGAAAATTAGTCAGTAGAGAAGAGAGGTGAGTTTGAAAGAGCTACACCTGTCCCAAATGCCCCTTATTCTCTGAGATACACGAGACACATGTGGAGACACTCATCCAACTTAAACTAGCAGCTTTGACTCCAATATGGAACTTGTGCTTTATATTGCATTGCAGAAATCTTGAAAACCAAAATTGTCCAGATAATTTAATAATCAAAACCAAGAGAAAATTTAAAGGTGTCTACTGTGATATTATTAAGAGAACCCATTACCCATGTGGTATGGTATGGCTGAAGGATTAGTTAAAATGGCAGAGAGGTGGTGTTAAATAAATAATTAAAAGACATAGTTTAATATTTATTTCAAAGAATTGAGTGAAATTAGTCAATCTGTTTTGTCATTTTATCCTTTATCCTGATGTACAGGAAACTGGAGAAATTAAGCAATTTGGATATGTCACGTTACATCTCCAAACCTTATTTCCCTCATTTGTAATATGCTAATGATACTTTCCATCTCTCAGGAAATAGAATACTTAAAGTTTGCTGTGGAAAATTTTGTGAGATGAGGACTACGACATTTCTGAAATATTTTCTTGGATATTAGATGGAGAAAAAACAAACTTATTTACTGATTGACCACATAGGAAGGTGCCGATCAATTCAAATGAGGGGTAATATTTCCCTAGTCTTTCAAAAGTTTCATGTAAACTCATGGTCAAAAGTCCCTCCCTGTCTACCCTATTATTACACACAAAACACCCTCACGGGTCACATCACAAAAGGTCCCGGTTACCTCTACCTCATTAAGACACTTTGACAGGGAGATCTTCCATTTATTAGATTTCCTCAGATTGCTGCTAAAGATTAAACCATTATAATGTTAAAACATTCTAAATATTTTTCATAAGACCACAATTCTCCTACCATTGAAAATATTTTCTAACCAGGCATGCTAACCAACTTTTCAAACAATTTAACAATAAAGGAAGCAATTATTTAACGAATGGATACTAAATACCTGGATGATGAAATAATCTGTACAACAAACCACCATGATGCACATTTACCTGTGTGACAAACCTGCACATCCTGCACAATCACTCCTGAACTTAAAATAAAAGTTAAAAATAAAATAGAAAATAAACGATTGGAAATGTTGCTTTCCTAGGGATATCATCCCAGAATAGCTTAAATCTAATTTCCAATATAACTTATTTTATAGACTATATTTATAAGTTAACTAGGTTATTAAGCTAATTTTGAATTGTGCCTATAATATCCATCAAAGTTTAATCAGTATGTGCCTGTGAGCCTCTTTTGGCATACCAGACACAATATTATGTATCACATGCTATACAAAATGAAGGAAATTTTTGACTTCCTCGAAAAATTTTATAATCTATAGATGTGTTGTCTTTAAGATTCCCCAGTTCATTAGAGTAAACCAAATGTTTTTACATTCCTATTATATATGAACTATGAATTTTAAACCTGTTTGGCAAGCCTTCTGTTGATTATATTTTATCTAATTCAAATATTTTGACAAACAGCAATAAAATTACAATGATCCTATGACTTAAGTAGTCTCCAGGCGAGTAACATTTTTAAATTAACTAAATAATAATAAAAACAAATTATAGCAATATCATATTGGGATAACCACCTCAATTTAACTATTTTTCAGAATAAATGTAGAAGGAAATTAAATTACATAAAAATCATTTATGAAAATGCTTCTGGTGTTCAATTTTAATCTTTAAATTTTTGTTTTTATTTCATACACTTTCTATGGCAGTCAGATGAATCTATATATAGGGATATTTTTCTGAGCTAAGGAAAGATCCATTATAATTACTTATTGTTTCTGCCTCACTTCTATTTTAAAATTCTCATTGGCAGTCTGTTTTCCCACTAGCTAGATTACTGATTAATATAATTACTAAAACCTTGCTCTAAGGTATAATGTGGAAAATTTTGAGATTTTCAATGTGTTTTAAACATAAAAAGACTCGTGCAAAAACAAATTATTATGATGATAAAATGCTTGGCTTCACCATCAATCTCTTGTTCTAATGAATATGAGAATTTAATGGAGATGGTAGAGCATATGCATTTTCAAAAGGCACTAGAGAAAAAATTGCAAGAAAAGTTATGGTTGATTGAAATTGGTTGGCAGAAACATTCACTTATATGTTCCAAAATTGCAGTGTCTAATAATATACTGGCTAAAATTTGGAAACAAATGCACTTCACTGAAAATTCTGTGAAATTTTTCAGATATTGCTTCAGATGAACCCTTTATGAATGATCATCTGTTTAGTATAAAGTGCAGACAAATATCTTGCCTTGTAGAGCCCTGATATTTATTTCTGTATGTTTGCAGACTTTAAAACATATTGTTGCTAGCATGCCTGAGAAAGCAATTGAAAAGAATAGACACATTTGTAAAAATTACCTGAAAGGAAATATTTTATTGAATCTTTACCCATGGACACTTAAAATGCATATTATGACATGTGGGTTGGTTCCAAGTCTTTTCTATTGTGAATAGTGCTGCAATAAACATACATGTGCATGTGTCTTTATAGGCAGCATGATTTATAATCCTTTGGGTGTATGCCCAGTAATGGGATGGCTGGGTCAAATGGTATTTCTAGTTCTAGATCCCTGAGGAATCGCCACACTGACTTCCACAATGGTTGAACTAGTTTACAGTCCCACCAACAGTGTAAAAGTGTTCCTATTTCTCCACATCCTCTCCAGCACCTGTTGTTTGCTGACTTTTTAATGATTGCCATTCTAACTGGTGTGAGATGGTATCTCACTGTGGTTTTGATTTGCATTTCTCTGATGGCCAGTGATGATGAGCATTTCTTCATGTGTTTTCTGGCTGCATAAATGTCTTCTTTTGAGAAGTGTCTGTTCATGTCCTTTGCCCACTTTTTGATAGGGTTGTTTTTTTCTTGTGAATTTGTTGGAGTTCATTGTAGATTCTGGGTATTAGCCCTTTGTCAGAGTAGATTGCAAAAATTTTCTCCCATTCTGTAGGTTGCCTGTTCACTCTGATGGTAGTTTCTTTTGCTGTGCAGAAGCTCTTTAGTTTAATTAGATCCCATTTGTCAATTTTGGCTTTTGTTGCCATTGCTTTTGGTGTTTTAGACATGAAGTCCTTGCCCACGCCTATGTCCTGAATGGTATTGCCTAGGTTTTCTTCTAGGGTATTTATGGTTTTAGGTCTAACATTTAAGTCTTTAATCCATGTCCAACAATGATAGACTGGATTAAGAAAATGTGGCACATATACACCATGGAATACTATGCAGCCATAAAAATGATGAGTTCATGTCCTTTGTAGGGACATGGATGAAACTGGAAACTATCATTCTCAGCAAACTATTGCAAGGACAAAAAACTAAACACCGCATATTCTCACTCATAGGTGGAAATTGAACAATGAGAACACATGGACACAGGAAGGGGGACATCACACTCCGGGGCCTGTTGTGGGGGGGGGGAGGGGGGACGGATAGCATTTGGAGATATACCTAATGTTAAATGACGAGTTACTGGGTGCAGCACACCAACATGGCACGTGTATACATATGTAACTAATCTGCACGTTGTGCACATGTACCCTAAAACTTACAGTATTAAAAAAAAAAAAAAAAGAAACGTTGAAGACAGAAATGTAACCCTGGATTTTTCACTTGATGTTGGTTGGCAGCCATAATTATTACTGTTATTTTTTCTTACAAAAAGAGATAAAATATCAATAACGCAACAAAATATTGTATGAACAGTTATATTTCAGCTTATTTTAAAACTCATATTCTGTTGATTTCAGTGGCAACAAATATTTCCTTGTAGTAGTATTATTTATTGTCATCAGTTTTGGTAGGTTTTTCATAGAAACCCACGTGGAATCTGGTTTAAGGGTTACTCTCTTCTTAGGTAAACATATAACCTTGAAGTTACTGAAAAGGGTCAGCATGGTGGATAGTCAATGCACAAGCAACAGAAACTTTTCATTTCAATTTATTCTCTAAAAGCCATAACTCCTCAGCACAATTCCATTGTACGTATCAGGTATTACTCACTTCTTATAGTTTTAACAGCTCTTAATTCATTTAGTAAATAAATATGTGTTAAAATAAAAAATGCATATTATGAATAAGAACATAATGTAAGAATATAATGACTACATTAATCAATTTTACTATTTTTCTATATAAGGGCTGAGGTGGGGCAAGTCTACTTAGCAATTTCTTAAATAGACTGATAACTTAAAAATGCAAACATTTTTATTAAAAATAATGGATGTGTCCTCATTTTAGAGGGTCTATTAACCTTATAGATACATGTAGTTTTTGCATTGTATGTAGTTAAGATGCCATTTGCCCACATACCCCTACTACAGCAAGGCAAAATATGTGTTAGCCCTTATACTTAGTGTGATCTGCACAGGCCTGTTAGAAACCCAAGTATAAAACTGAATGGAAGAAGTCATTCAGTTTTAACACATATTAATAGCCTCAAATGAACTCTCTTGAAGTGACTTTGTTTTCTGGAAAATAAAGCTTTTATTTAACCAACTGTTGACAACGCTTTTTAAATGTAGATATTGGAATCTGTTTTTTTTTTTTGGTATAGAGATTTGTAAATTACAGTAAACTACTGTTGACTGAATGTATAATATGTCTCACATATTAAACTATATGTCATTCATACATTTTTACAAGAATCTTAGGAATCTTTATGGCATATATTCTAAATTTATATCTGAGGAAACTGAGGCTTAGAGTTGTTTGATAATTTATTTCAAGGCTCTTGTATTAGAATGACAAAAATTTTCTTACTCCAAAACGTGTTATAACAAAGCCATAAGAACCTATTGTTGTAGTCAAGAGCCAACGTAAAAAAAGGTTGATATTTAACAGATAGAAAAATAATCATCGAAACCAAGATTTTCTATGAACAACAAACAAAGGATTTATTTCCTGAAGAAATGTTCTTACAAAGAAAACTTTGAGAATAATAGGCCTAAATTAAAACTCAAATACTGCTATGGGATGACACATATGTTATCTTGCTGAATGTCAGTTCCTGTATACATGTAATACATACAGAATTCATTACAATATGCTTTACATATTATAACACATACAAATATGTAAAGCATAATAGCCACTAGAAGCATATGCTATAAGCTTGTCCTACCTGTGGCCCAGGGGCTACATGAGGCCCAGGATGGCTTCAAATGTGGCCCACACAAATTTGTAAACTTTCTTAAAGCATGATGAGGTTTTTATGGTGATTTATTTTTTCTCATCAGCTATCAGTGTTAGTGTATTTTATGTGTGGCCCAAGATAATTCTTCTTCCAATGTGGCACAGGAAGCCAAAGGATTGGACAGCCCTGCAAATACTATAATACTTAAAAATTCTTAATTTTTTTTTTTAACCTTCCTGGGAGAAAGGTGGTTACAAATTAGCTAGTACCACAAATATAAGAGGGACTGTTTTATCCAGCTTAACACTGTAATTTTCTTTTTTTTTGAGACGGAGTCTTGCTCTGTTGCCCAGGCTGGAGTGCAGTGGCGCAATCTCGGCTCACTGCAACTCTGCCTCCCGGGTTCACGCCATTCTCCTGCCTCAGCCTCTCCGAGTAGCTGGGAATACAGGCGCCTGCCACCACACCTGGCTAATTTTTTGTCGAGACAGGGTTTCACCGTGGTCTCGATCTCCTGACCTCGTGATCCTCCCGCCTTGGCCTCCCAAAGTGCTGGGATTACAAGCATGAGCCACCGCGGCCGGCCTTAACACTGTAATTTTATGTCTAGGGTAGGGTCATAATACATTGTCAGAATATAACAACGAAATATGCAAATGCCCAAGAATAAAATATGCAAATGCTCAGAATATAACAATAAAATAGCAAATGCGCAAATTAAGTGAGAGATTTTAACAAACATTTCAAAATATGTGAGAAGAGAACAGAAGTTCTCAGAAATAATATATTGTTAGGAGGCAATTATCCATGCATCTATTTCATTTGTGCACATCTGGTAAGCAAAGGCGTTGAAAGTCAACTTTTTTAGATGATTTTTTAAAGGATATTTATATGGCAAACAGCTTTGGAAGATAGAGATAGTGTCTTCCTCTAGAGCAAAAGGCAGGTTTGCTTACCACCTTGGAAGACGGCGATAGTGTCTCTCTTTGGAAAAACTAATGGCCATTTTTAGTGTTCAGGATAAAGATTGGGATTTTTTAGACTCTTGGGTCCTCTCTTTTAATACAATTTATTGCATCACTGGGTACCAATTGGTTTTACTTCTGTTGGTCTTTGCGAATCGAGATGTTGAAAAGTGACAGCAAGATGATGATACTCTGATACTCTGGCTACTCTGATTTCTAAGATTAATAAACTGTTGACTCAGGAGTCCTTGGGTCCTGTCATATCCAAAAAACTGTGATAGGCTAACCTGTTAGCTGGTATGTTGGTTAAAATTTTATGCTCTTTAAAACATATGACATTTTGACGATGTTAATAAGAAAATAAAAAACAAAAAACATAGCTTTCCAAAAATGAAGAATGAAGGCTCCGTAGCTGATTAAAAGAATATGTGGAAAACCCAGGACATTCAATAGTCAATATGTTGGCCAAATTATGTGGTCAAAACAGCAAAAAATCATTTCCTTTTATTGTCTGTTCCCATTTACCAGGGAGAAGGTTTAATTACTGTAGCCTGAACAGTGCCTTGCTTGTGCTAACCCTGCTCTATGCAAGTAAGATTACTTGTCAATCTAGCAATCAGCCGCCTTCTTGCCCTATTGCAACAGTTAAGATTACACTAAGATATATCTTGGATGGGCAGAAGATTATGACTCCTTACAGGTAATAGTAACGGAAACACAATGAAAAGGAAAGGAAGGAAACTCATCAACATTATGGGCATAAATCAAGTACATTGTTGTAATTTTGGCTGGTCCACTTAGGAGATGAGGAAAGAGGGCATGCAATGCTTATTGAGAAGCAATGACAACAGCTGTATTCTTTTATGAGCCTACCTATCTTGCATTTATTACATCAACTTAGATAAATTTCGAGATGGCAATGGAAGTTCCCATCCTAGTTGAAATAAGAGAGCTTTTTCTCAGGGAGTTTTCCCTCAGGCAGTAAACTCACAGGAATGCTTAGAAAAGAAATTGATGAAATTCCAGGTTCTTACTGTCCTGGCTTGGGTTTATAATGCTAATAAAGATTACCCACTGTAGAATGAGAAGGTGATATAAGGAAATCTATATAAAATATGTGGTGAACTCTATTCTAAGAAAACTCCACTGGCCCCATTGTTAAAAATGAATGAGAACCTAAGAGATGTGACCTTGATAATAGAAAAGTGGATGCCCCACATTAAGGAGGACTAAAAACTAGTTGCTACTGCTGAAGTTAAGCCCAAGTCAGCTAAGGCTATTTAGTAAAGGGGGTTCCCAAAGCTAAAATAAATGATGTAAGTAATGACAGCCTTACCACATGACCCCAAAGCTAACATAAATGATGTAAGTAATGACAGCCTTACCACATGATTGAGAGCTTTGATTACACACACACACAAAAATATTTGAAGCCTTATTAGTTGAGCTATGAGCAGTTGCCACGATGTTGGGCACCTTGTTTAATGGAATGAACTGAATCTTCTCTATGTCTCTCCTTCCTACTGACCTTAGCTGATTTAAGAAGAAGGAAGGGAAAGGAAGGGGAGAGGAGGGGAGGGGAAGGGGAGGGGTAGAGGGAGAGGGGGAGAGAGAGAGAGAGAGAAGAAAGAAAGAGAAAGAAAGCAAAAAATCAAGAAAGGAAGAAAGCAATAGTCCAAGCTCTCACTGTCCCCAAGAAGGGCTAAAGGTGATGTGAACCTATATGAGTATGCTAGGAAATTTCAGAAAGGAAAGAGACTTAAGCTTTTATGAATCTACTGAATGCGGGTTCCCACATCACCAACCTTTCCAGCCTGTGGAGGGAGAAGGAGCCCAGATTCAGCTGATGAAGTGTGAGTGAATTTCACAGTTGGAAAGGCGATTTGTGGGTTGTGCTCTTCAGGCCAATTCAACAGTTTTTGGCTACTGGTGCTGAATTTATAACTGCTATTGATATCTTACTTGCTTGTTCTGTGGAATATTAAAATAGAGGAAGGATTTTCTTGATCGGTAAGAACTCATGTATAAAAGTGCTGATGGGACACATGAATAGCTCCACCAACTGTTTCCCAAGTCACTCTTAGGCAGTCCGGTAGGAACATTATGAAATCCCATGAGGTGAGAGAGAAATCATAGTCTTGAATTAAATCTTAAAAGTTATACGTGTAGGAAAATAAAGTGCTATTTCAATGGCCTGGCTGGCCAGTGATAATGCCAAATAGAGGTGGTGATTTGCAGGGAATTATCATGTACTAATTTCATTTAGATCCATTAGTCTCAGTTGTTCCAGATGTTAGGGCTATAACTGAACCCATTGCACAAACTAATGGGATTTACTGTGCTGCCTTGGACTTCCCAATTCCTTTTCTATAAAAATGGCATCTAAGAACCATGATCAATTTGCACTCACATAGCAAGGCCTCCAATATACCTTTGCATGGCACTCCGAGCAGTACCCGAACTCCCCTGCAGTTGGTCTTTAATGGTTAATCATGATTCAGTGCAATAACCTCTATCATTTGGTGTCAAAATTTTTTTTACTACATAAATGATGTCTTATTGGTTGGCAAATCAGAAGCCTCTGTGTCAACAACCTGACTGGTTGCACTATCACAACTCTACTAGCAGAAGTCACTGAAAACATTCTGGGGATTGCTTAGCAAGTAAAATTTATTGGGACTAGGTGGGCAAATCTACATTGTCAATACCACTGGAATCAGGAAAAAGATTGTTTCCTTTTCAGAACCAACCACCTAAAAAGGATCTTATTGAATATTTGAGACAGTTATGTTTGTCATTTGGACATTCTACCTGGTCCTTTACATCAGTAAATCCTCAAATCAGCATATTTTGAGTGGAATCCAAACCAACAGTCTTTAACCAGCAAGTTCTATTTTTAGGGTCCAAGAACTTCAACATAATTACATACATATAAAGTGCAAAAACATTCAAAATTTAAGTATACATTTGGAATGTATGAATACTTGGTAAAATTATAAGAAAAACTACGAAAATAATTTATAATATTATCTTTCATTCTAGAAAATGTTTTTTCTATATTTTATTTAATTGAATGATTTGTATGTAAAGTGACTGATTTAAGTATGTAAGTGAAAATTGTGTGTAAACAATAATGGGAAGGGGCTTTTTGGGTCCTGTCATGTCCTTCCTTTTACAAATTGCTCTTTGATTACATGCTATGCTCAATCTACTCAGTTCTAACTTGATGGGAAAATATTTTGGACTCTGAAAAACCTGAGACCAGCAAAACTTTGATATGTTCCCTTACTGCTTTTACCACCAATTTGTTTTATTTCAGGCAAATCTGCAATACCACTTCTCCAGTCGTAGTAGAAAAAATATTGCATATCACTATGGCACTAATAAATTTTGAAGGAAATTATGTGTGTATTAAGACCAACACTTAGTGTTGATATTATCAACCATATTTTTGGTCGTGGATCCCCAAATGAGTACTTTAAATGTGCTGGCTGGCAGAAGGAAAGAAATCCATGGTGTTTTCTGACCTACTTCCTACATGAGATAAATAGTTGGAAATCAGCAAGAGGGATACCTGCTGTGTGAGTAACAAATGCAGAGGACTTAAAAGGAACTCCAAAATGAAATTATAGTGTTTATTTGAAACATGTAAGTAGAATATTATATATATATTTAAAAGGCTATTCTCGGATATTCTTCCATGCTCATTATCTGTAAAATAATATTTTCCAAATCAACAGGGGGAATAGAATTAAGAGAAATAACGGAGTAGAGGGAAAGAACTTGGTCCATCACAGAGTGCTTGAGGAGAGAATAATCAATAAATGGACTAGACTGGAGACTAGATCTTTTTCCAATTTCTTAAGCTATTGATATTTTTAAATGCTGAGTTTTTTATTTACATATAAATTGAAAATAATATTAGACATGATCAGAATCCCCAACAAAATATCCACTCTTTTGAATAAAGTCACACTTCTTTGAAAAAGTCTGTCCTCAAGATGTGTTAAAAAATCATTATAAATGTGCTAATTTTGTATTGTATAATACCATTAATTTCTTAAAACCAAGAACAGTGCCCTTTTTTAATATTCAGGTTTTGCACATTTTCAAAACTCTACCAAAATGTTAAGATTCTACGTACATTAATATACGTGCTTTGTTTTTCAAGTAACAAAAGGGCAATTAATGGTAAGGGCCATTTGGGATCCTGGTCAGCTTGATTTACCTCTCTAAAGACAGAGCATGCTGCATCATTTCTCATTTTAGCTGCCATTTTACACTGCCGTTGAAATTAAAGTCACTTTTCTCTGTGTTGAAATAGGTACAAATATTGAGCCAATAGAACACAGAAATATCTATCCCAGTGTTTTTCAAATATTACTATGCATATGACTCATCTGAGAACCTTAATAAAATGGAGATTATAATTTAGTAGGTAGGGAATGATGTGTGGTATCGTGCATTTCTCATAAGCTACCAAGTAATGCCAATATCCACACACCACACACCCCTCTCCTTTTCCAGGAAAATAAAAAATAGATCAAACATTGAGTGACTTCCTCATAATGGAAGCAGGAGAAAACATCTGGGCCACTGGAGTTCACCACATCAAACCTTTCTGGATGAGGAAATTATTTCACAAGCCAAACTAGGAAAGCCTCTAAATGGAAGATGTAAGGGTCTTCAAGAAGTAATTCTCATCGCATGTTCATACTCATTTTAAATTTCAAAACAGTGTTCTTTAAAGCTTTGTCTGCTGCAGGGAACTTCTATTACTCAAAAGCCACAACTACTTTAGTTTCAGCAGTGGTGCTTCATATCTGTCAGTGGTAGATTTATTAAATGTTGCACTATTTAGAAAGAGAGGGACAAAAAGTTTAAAAAAAAAAAAGGAAAGATAAAAACATATAAACAGAAGGTTTTCCAGCAGCTTCCTTTTTGTAGAACAAACTATGGACTTAATTATCAACACTAAAACGTGTCTTCTTTCATGCTTCCTCAAATGCTGGTTGGCTAAATATCAAAGAAATTAATTTTGTTTGGCTGAGATTTGACTTCTGGAAACTCAGTACTCTCAATTAATTTGTAAAAATTATTGTCTTGAAGAGTTCAAATACTGGAATAATGAAAGCTATTTAAAAATGGTTTGTAATTGCTCATTATTTCTGAAAAATTGTACTTCATTGTTTATTATTTTTGTTGTTTCAAGAATGTAAAGCTCAAATTTGTGTATTAATACCTTTTTTACTGATATATGCTATATATAAATTATCTCACATTTTCAAGTGCATGTTTTCTTATCTTGATGAACAGGAATTGCCATTTGCCTTTTCTACTTGTTTATTTCTCAGGTGGCACTTAGTAGAATGCTATGGACTTTGAGAGTGCTGAATAAATGGCTATGGACATACTGAGAGTTTAAGTTCAAATTTTATGACCAATTTCCTATAAATCTGAAATTTCTCAACTTGGTTTTCACATTGTTCTAATACTTAAAGGAGTATATGTGTGTGTATATATATATATTAAAGGAGTATATGTGTGTATATATATATACACACATATACTTTATATATATATGTATACTCCTATATATATATACACTCCTTTATATATATACTCCTTTATATATATATATATACACTCCTTATATATATATATATATACTCCTTTTTATATATATATACTCCTTTATATATGTATATACTCCTATATATACTCCTATATATATATATACTCCTATATATATATATACTCCTATATATATGTATATATATATATATACTCCTATATATATGTATATATATATATATACTCCTTTATATATATACTCATACAGCTACCATCTCTATTATTATACAACCAGTTGCCAAAAATCATAGGACAGGTGGTTGGTGGACCCACTGGCAATTCTGGAACAAGTGTTAAGGGTTAAAATATGTTAGGTCACTTTTCCAAGCTTGATAATTCCCATTTGGTACAAACATTTCAAAATGTTATTTTGTCATAAAGTATGTCATGTGCTGGAGTCATTCTCTATAGATAGATTTGGAGTTAATGCATTTTAGTTTAACAAATAACTCAATTTGCATGTTCCCTTCATTTTCATGTTTTCATTCTTCTGTGCCTCCAGGATTTTCTGCTATAAATGCAAATTTTGTCGTGGTTAACTTTATATAGATATGCTATGTTATTATATATGTACACAATAACATAATGTAAATAGACAAATTTATTTTTCAGTCCTAATTAATGTCCAGTACATTGCTCATATTTATTTCTTGTTATAAACTGAAAAGCCGGGATATGAAATCACAGTAAATATCATCCATAATGGCCATATAGTCAAAATGATTTTGAAATTTTATAATACCATGTGCAGTATAATGTAGATAAATGTTTCTTTTTTTTGTAAAAATAAAATATGCCTACAATAGAGAACTTGAAAAGTACTGAAAAAGTTATGTGAGGATAAATAAAACAAAGCCTATATTCTACTATCCATTGATAGGATTTGTTAGAATTTTATTTCCTTCCTTCCTGTGCCTCCTGTCCCAGATGTACAAACACAGATAATAAAAATTCGTCTGTACTTTGGGGTTCACTTTCTGCACAAAGATTTGAATAATGATTTTTAAATAATCATTGCAACACCGCATGGGAATTATTTATAAGATTGTCTACGTTATATTAGGTGAATGAAGAATAAATTCTACAACTATCATCTATGCTTGAACATTTCAAAATTTTACATGTAATTACTGCTTACTTTGTGTATTAGGTATTTAGAATTTTGGAATTTTTTTTATTTATTTTATTATTATGCTTTAGGTTTTAGGGTACATGTGCACAATGTGCTGGTTTGTTACACATGTATCCATGTGCCATGTTGGTTTGCTGCACCCATTAACTCGTCATTTAGCATTAGGTATATCTCCTAATGCTGTCCCTCCCCACTCCCCCAACCCCACAACAGTCCCCGGAGTGTGATGTTCCCCTTCCTGTGTCCATGAGTTCTCATTGTTCAATTCCCACCTATGAGTGAGAACATGCGGTGTTTGGTTTTTTGTCCTTGCGATAGTTTACTGAGAATGATGGTTTCCAGTTTCATCCATGTCCCTACAAAGGACAGGAACTCATCATTTTTTATGGCTGCATAGTATTCCATGGTGTATATGTGCCACATTTTCTTAATCCAGTCTATCGTTGTTGGACATGTGGGTTGGTTCTAAGTCTTTGCTATTGTGAATAGTGCTGCAATAAACATACATGTGCATGTGTCTTTATAGCAGCATGATTTATAGCCCCTTGGGTGTATACCCAGTAATGGGATGGCTGGGTTAAATGGTACTTCTAGTTCTAGATCCCTGAGGAATCGCCACACTGACTTCCACAATGGTTGAACTAGTTTACAGTCCCACCAACAGTGTAAAAGTGTTCCTATTTCTCCACATCCTCTCCAGCACCTGTTGTTTCCTGACTTTTTAATAATGGCCGTTCTAACTGGTGTGAGATGGTATCTCATTGTGGTTTTGATTTGCATTTCTCTGATGGCCAGTGATGATGAGCATTTTTTCATGTGTTTTTTGGCTGCATAAATGTCTTCTTTTGAGAAGTGCCTGTTCATGTCTTTCACCCACTTTTTGATGGGGTTGTTTGTTTTTTTCTTGTAAATTTGTTTGAGTTCATTGTAGATTCTGGATATCAGCCCTTTGTCAGATGAGTAGGTTGCAAAAATTTTCTCCCATTCTGTAGGTTGCCTGTTCACTCTGATGGTAGTGTCTTTTGCTGTGCAGAAGTTTTATTCACATGATTAATACTGCTAACTTTCTTGGCCAGGAAAGTCATGTCATTTGCTTCCATTGGCATTTAGCAAGACAGCTTCTTTCAACTCACCATAAGAACATTGGGTATTAAATAGTTCCTTAATGTATTCTGAATATTTGATAATTATGTTATCAATTTTCATATTTATTTGTTGAACTATCTGACATACTAATCATCTTCACACCATTGACATTTCCTAATATCTGTCTACCCAAATTATTATGAAAAATATTACATATTTTATGTTTTCTGGAATATTAAAATATTTGGATTATTTTATACAATATTGTGCTCCCATATTGGTATTGGTGTTTTCTTAAAGAAAAGAATTTTCAACCATATCCATCCAAACTAAGCTTCATAAGTGACGGAGATATAAAATTCTTTCCAGACAAGCTAAAGGATTGTCACTGCCAGGCCTGCCTTGCAAGAGATCTTGAAGGCAGCACTAAATATGGAAAGGAAAAACCAGTCCCACTCACTGCAAAAACACACCAAAATATAAAGACCAATTACACTATGAAGAAACTGCATCAACTAGTGTGCAAAATAACCAGGTAGCATTATGATGACAGGATCAAATTCACACAATACTAACCTTAAATGTAAATGTGCTAAATACCCCAATTAAAAGACACAGACTGGCAAACTAGATAACAAGTCAAGACCCATTGGTGTGCAGTATTCAAGGGACCCATCTTCTGTGCAAGGACACACATAAGGCTCAAAATAAAGGGATGGAGAAAAATTTACCAAGTAAATGGAAAGCAAACAAAACAAAACAACAACAAAAATCCAGGGCCTTATTTTTGTTGCAATCCTGGTGTCTGACAAAACAGACTTTAAACCAACAAAGATGAAAAAAAAAAAAAAAAAAGAAGGGCATTCCATAATGCTGAGTGGATTAATTAAACAAGAAGAGCTAACTATCCTAAATGTATGTGCACCCAATACAGAAACACTCACATTTATAAAACGAGTTCTTAGAGACCTACAAAGATACTTAGACTCCCAAACAATAATAGTGAGAGACTTTAACACCCTACTGTCAATATTAGACAGATCAACAAGACAGAAAATTTACAAGGATATTCAGGACTTGAATTCAGCTCTGGATCAAGTGGACCAAATAGATGTCTCCAGAACTCTCCACCTCAAATAAACAGAATATGCATTCTTCTAGGGCCACATGGCACTTATTCTAAAATCCACCACGTAATTGTAAGTAGAAAACTCCTCAGCAAATGCAAAAGAATGGAAGTCATAACACACAGTTTTTCAGATCACAGTGCAATCAAATTAGAACTCAGGATTAAGAAACTCACTCAAAACCATAGAAATACATGAACATTGAACCACCTGCTCCTTAATGACTCCTGGGTAAATAATGAAACCAGGCAGAAATCAAGAAGTTCTTTGAAACCAATGAGAACAAAGAGACAACATACCAGAATCTCTAGGACACAGCTAAAGCAGTGTTAAGAGGAAAATTCATAGCAGTAAATTCCCATTTTAGAAAGCTAGAAAGATCTCAAATTGGCATTATAACATCAGAAATAAAAGAGCTAGAGAAGCAAGAGCATACTAATTCAAAAGCTAGCAGAAGACAAGAAATTTTTAAGTTCAGAGCACAATTGAAAGAGATAGAGACAAAAGAAAACTTTCCAAAAAATCAGTGAATCCAAGAGCTGCTTTTTTGAAAATATTAACAAAATAGATAGACTGCTAGCTAGATAAATAATGATGAAAAGAGTGAAAAATCAAATAGACACAATAAAAATGATAAAGGGGATAGCACCACTGACCCTACATAAATAAAAACTGTCATCAGAGTATACTATAAACACCTCTATGTGAATAAACTAGAAAATCTTGTAGATTGATCAATTCCTGGACACATACACCCTCCCAAGACTAAGCAAGGAAGAGGTAAAATCCCTGAATAGACCAATAACAAGTTCTGAAATTGAGACAGTAGTTATTAGCCTACCAACCAAAAAAAGCCCAGGACCAAATGGATTCACAGCTGAATTTTACCAGAGATACAAAGAGGAGCTGGTACCATTTCTCATGAAACTATTACAAATAGCTGAAAAGGAGGGACTCGTCCCCTAACTCATTTTATGAAGTCAGTATCATCCTGATACTATAACCTGGCAGAGACACAACAACAACAATTTGATCTTGGACAAACCTGACAAAAACAAGCAACAGGGAAAGGATGTCCTATTCAATAAATGGTGCTGGGAAAACTAGCTAACCATATGCAGAAAACTGAAACTGGACCCCTTCCTTACACTTTATACAAAAAGTAACTCCAGATGGATTAAAGAGTTAAATGTAAAACCCAAAACCATAAAAAGTCTGGAAAAAAAACCTAGGCAATACCATTCAGGACATGGGCATGGGCAAAGACTTTATGATGCTAACGTCAAAAGCATTGCAAGAAAAGCCAGAATTGACAAATGGGATCTAATGAAACTAAACAGCTTCTGCACAGCAAAAAAAAAAACAAAAACAAAAACCAAAAACAAAAAAACTATCATCACAGTGAACAGGAAACCTACAGAATGGGAGAAAATTTTTGCAACCTACCCATCTGACAAAGGTCTAGTATCCAGAATTTACAAGGAGCTTAAATAAATGTACAAGAAAAATATAAACAAACCCATCAAAAAATGGGCAAAGGGTATGGACAGACACTTCTCAAAAGAAGACATTTATGCAGCCAACAGACATATGATAAAAAGCTCAATATCACTGGTCATTAGAGAAATGCAAATCAAAACCGCCATAAGATACTATCTGATACCAGTTAGATGCACATGTATATTTATTACACATGCACATGAGTATTTATTACAGTACTGTTTACAATAGCAAAGTCATGGAACCCACCCAAATGCCCATCAGTGATAGACTGGATAAAGACCATAGAATACACCATAGAATACTTTGCAGGCATGAAAAGGAATGAGATCATGTCCTTTGAAAGAACATGGAAGCCGTCATCCTCAGCAAACTAACACAGGAACAGACAACCAAACACTGCATGTTCTCACTCATAAGTGAGAGTTGAAAGATGAGAACACGTGGACACAGGGAGGGGAACATCATACACCAGGGCCTATCGGGGGATGGGGCAAGGGGAGGGAACTTAGAGGATGGGTTAATGTGTGCAGCAAACTACCATGGCACACGTATACCTATGTAATAAACCTGCACGTTCTGCACATGTATCCCAGAACTTAATGTAAAATTCATATGTATATATTACATATTCTATTAATTTTCTGGAATATGAAAATATTTTGATTAATTCATACTATACCTTGCTTACATACTGATATTGGTGTTTCTCACTTATAGACATATATATTTAAAATGTTTTACCTATAGCAGTTCTAAACGATTATTTGCCCAAGCATAATATGATGTATTTTACACTTCTTTTGTTGGTTATTTACTTAGAATAACATTTCCAATCCCAGATTAGAAAATATTCACAATCAGTTATTTCTGGCTTGTTTTTTTTTTTTTACATTTTGTGATTTACTTAACTAGAATTTAAGTAATTTAGAATAATTTTATTTATTATGCGTCATTTCTCTTTATATACTTAATGTTAAATAAAGAGTTAATGGGTGCAGCACACCAACATGGCACACGTATACATATGTAACAAACCTGCATGTTGTGCACATGTACCCTAAAACTTAAAGTATAATAATAAAAGTTTCTATGTAGTTTTTTAATTACGACAGAATAGGTTGATACAGTAGGAAAAAAAGCTAAAACATTATATACAAAAGCTCTTTTGAGACATTTCATAAGAACAAATGCAGTGCTCAGTCTTGGAGGGAACGGAAGCACGGGAGATAAACTCTGCATTCGACTCAACTCTTTCCTGCAGTACATTATCCAAACCTTGTAGCAAGTAAATAGAGGCTATGCAAAGAAATATATGGCTCGGAGGGGAAGAAGCAGGGATGAAAGATTGATATTGACAAAGGTATTTGAGGGAGTAGATATCAGGGAGAATTGGGGCACTGAAAATGAGTTTTAAAGATATGCGTGGAACTTGCCTTTGTCCCTGGCCAATTCCTAAACTCTGTGTGCTAAGAGTGTGATCCATGAGTCTCAGCAAAAACTGCTGCCCAAAGGTGAGAGACCACTACAGAGACTGCAGATGTTACATAGTTTTGGAAGATATTACAGAGCAGTCCCACTAGTGTGGAAAGGTTTAATAAACAGTCAAGGCTTTCAGATCCTTCAGTAATACTCAACGCTTTGTGAGCTCAAGGTGTAGTTCCTCATAGTGGCTGACTGATAATATAAAAAACATTTTTTTCTTCATCAAAACAATGATGGGGAACAGTGACAAAAAAGATGTAACAAATTTCCATTCAGTGACGGTAGAAACCAAATGAATGATTAATCTTGTCTAGAACTTATAAAGGGCACTTAAATGATAGTAGAAGTGACTCTTAATTTCAACATGTATCTGTTTCTAGATGAAGCTTGTTCATGAATCATCATTGCTATACATAAAATGGTCCTTAAGATTATCCTTCTTTGGCAGCTGTACAGATTTCACAGCCCACTTTGTGGACAAGTTTGAGGGCCTCAAGAGTTGCTTTAGAAATTGTTTTTTGCTGTTGTTGTTGTTGTTGCTATATTCCTGATTTCTTTGAAAAAAAGTGAGAACTAAGTGCGAATGAGTTATTCTGGACTGAACTCAGAGAGGTAGAGCCCTAGAAAAAGCATTAATTCTCACGCTTAAACAGAAAAAAAAAACAAAAACAAAAAAAAAAAAACTAGGCAAATTGTAAATTAAGGACTTTTCTTGAAGTAGTTGGAGAACTATAGTTATGGGACAAACAACTAAGCTGAAAACTGGAGGGAAACAGGCATGTTCAGGGAGAAACAAGATTGAAGAATTTGCTTGCCTGGGCCAGATACTGTGGATCACTATATAACCCCATGAGAAGATTCAGCCAGGCAATTTTAATAAATTGCTGAGGAATAAAGTGAAAATGTAAAACCCCTAAGAAACATGAACATAGAACATTTATATCTTCTTGGAAGCTTTTTTTTTTTCTTTTTCTTTTTTTTCTTTTGACTCAATGGAGTCTTGCTCTTTTGCCCAGGCTGGAGTGCAGTGGCGAGATCTTGGCTCACTGCAACCTCCATCTCCCAAGTTCATGCCATTCTCCTGCCTCAGCCTCCCAAGTAGCTGTGACTACAGGCGGGTGCCATCACAGCCAGCTAATTTTTTGTACTTTTAGTAGACGGAGTTTCACCGTGTGAGCCAGGATGGTCTCGATCTCCTGACATCGTGATCTGCCTGCCTTGGCCACCCAAAGTGCTGGGATTACAGGCGTGAGCCACCACCCCTGGCCACTTGGAAACTTTTCTATCTGTGGTAATCAGAGAGAGAGATTGGGGAGGACCCGGAGAAATTTTCCCGTGGTTTTGGCTGAGGAACAGGAACAGCAGCAATTGCCAACACCAGCAACAACAATCAAGATTCTCCCTAGATCTATGCCATCTATCTCTCCTCAGCAACAAAATCCTTATTATGAATGGGCAAAGGCGATAGAATTGTAGTTTGATTTTACTGTCAGAAACTTACTGCTGTTAAGAGAAAAGGAAAATTTTTAAAAAGTGGTTCTAGCCAATGGAAAAATGAAAATATGTGCTAGTTCCAGCACTGCATCTGAAAGAAAGACAGCAAAGAAGGTTGGATAATAGCCTCCAAAAATAGTCCACATCCTAATTCCAGAACCTGTGACATGTTATCTTACATAGTTTAATGGACTTTGAAGATGTGATTTTATAATGTTAAGATGGAAGAATTATTCTGGATTTCCTAGGTGGATCAAGTGTTATAAAAAGGAAGGAAGGAAGGAAGGAAGGAAGGAAGGAAGGAAGGAGGATCAGAATTAGATGGAGAAGAGGTACTGATGTAGCCAGAAGATAAAATACTGTATTATGAAGATGGAGGAAGAGTCCATAAATGTAAGAATGCAGGTGGACTCTAGTACCTGGAAAATTCAAAGATTCTCCTCTTCTGCCTTCAGAGGGAACACAGTTCTGCTGACATCTTCTTTTCAGTCCAAAAGATCCATTGGCGAAATATAATCTTCATACTCTAACATAATAAATTGATGTCATTTTAAGACAAAATGTGTGGTAATTTGTAACAGCAGCAATAAGAAACTAATACAGAGCTACCAATCACTTACTGGCAAAATCAAATATTGTCAAAAATTCCTCTAGTGAACCTGGCATATCATAGTAGTGAAATACTTTTTGCATTAAACTTTGTAACAGTAAATGTCAGAAAAAGGAGATGTGATGACAAGATCAGAGGTTAGAGTAATAATACAAGTTGAATATGGAAATGTGGACACCAGCCAAGATATTCCCCTAGAATCTTGAAAAGGCAAGCGAACAGATTCTCTCATAAAGCCTCTAGAATGAAGACAACCCTACTAATTCCTTGATTATTTACTTGTCATTGCCAGAATGATAAAATAATAATCTCAACTTGTGATTTTTATAGTCATTGATTTGGTGGTAATTTATTACAGCTGCTATCAAAAACTCATACCATTAGGATCCCTTGTGAAGGCCAGACTCCAAGGAAACAGGTTCAGAGCGCTCACTTACAACTGAATATTTGTCAGAATGTCTGCTAATGCTCAAGTACCCAACCCTTATCACCAGTCAAGTATCAAATAAAAATAACAGTGGGTATAGCAAAGAGGAGTGTAAGAGACAGAATCTAGAGATCACACAAAAAAATGGGGTAAGGGAATACCGAAGTTTGGTGTGGAATACATTTCAAGCTCAGCCTAATTTCAGACTAGAATGACACACATTTTTACCTGAAAGCCTGGCAGAAAGAGAGATTTACTCATCTTCAAGCATAAGTAATGATTTATGTCAATATTATTGTGCTATACAACATGTCAATTTCAACAAATATAATGCGCACCCCTCAAAGACTAGAAGTAGCCCAGTCTAAAGGGACGAAGTGAATATTGGAATCAGAATCAGCTATGATATAGATGTTAGAAGTATTAGACATGGAATTTAAAATAATTATGATTAATATTAAAAAGGCTATGTTAAAAGTCCTTTTATTAATTTTCTACCAAATTAGATAACTGATTTATTTTAAACATGAAATATATAAGAAAGGCAAATGAAAATGCTATGTAAATACACTGACAGAGAAAAAGAATGTCTTTGATAGACTTATCAGTAGATTAGACATAGCCTTAAGGAAAGCTGAAGATAAGCTTAAGTAATAGGAATGACCTAAAATAAAATAGAAAAACAAAGATTGGATCAAAAAAAGAGCAGAGCATCCAAGAGTTGTGGAACAATAACATGTTGTCAAATATATATAATTGGGAGGCCAGAATGAGAATACAACAAACATTTGAAGAAATAATATGTAAAAATTAAAAAAAATATGTGACAGACACATGAAACTCAGAGGAATTTATACAAAATGCAAAAGAAAATTCTGAAAGCAGCCAAAGTAAAAGGGAACATTGCCTCCAAAAGTAAATAAATAAATAAATAAAAATTACAGCAGAATTGCCATCATAAGCCATGTAAACAAGAAAAAAATAGTGATATATATAAACTGGTAAAAATAAAGAAATATCCTAATAAAATATTTACCTTATAATAATATGTATTGAGTAAAATTAAAATTAAGAAAAATTTAAAAATCTCTAGCAACACTAAAAAAAATAAAATGAATAAAAAAGAGATAGATCATAAGTATTGTAAATAAAACAGGGAGTTACTCCTGCAGAACTGCAAGTGCTCCAAACTATTAAAAGGACAATAAAGTGATAGTTAAAATTTTTTCCACTCATAAATTCAACAACTTTGAAAAAATGGAGCAACTCCTCTAAAAGTACAATTATCAAAACTAAATAAAAATTAAAAAGACAATCTGAACAGTTTTATAACCAGTAACTAAATTAAATTATAATTAAAATTTTGTATAAAAGGAAAGTCTGGGCCAAGATAATTTTACCTGAAAATTTTTCCAAACATGTAAAGAATTAGTAGTAGTTTCACACAATCTTTTCCAGAATATGGAAGAGGATGACACAGGTCTCAACTAATTTTGTCAGCTCAGTATTATTCAAGTAGTTTTTGTCTTTAGTTCTGTTAATGTGATAAATTACATTTATTGGTCTGTGTGTTTTGGACCAAGCTTGCATCCCAGGGCTGAAGCCTACTTGATTGTGGTGGATAAGCTTTTTGATGTGCTGCTGAGTTCGGTTTGCAAGTATTTTGTTGAGGATTTTTCCATCGATGTTCTTCAAGGATATTGGCCTGAAGATTTTTGTTGTTGTTGTATCTCTGTCAGATTTTGGTATCAGGATGATGCTGACCTAATAGAATTAGTTAGGGAAGAGTCCCTTCTTCTCAATTTTCTGGAATAGTTTCAGTAGGAATGGTATCAGCTCTTCTTTGCACTTCTGGTAGAATTCAGCTGTGAATCTGTCTGGTTCCCGGCTTTTTATGGTTGGTAGGCTATTTATCACTGCCTCAATTTCAGAGCTCATTTTTGGTGTGTTCAGGGATTCAATTTATTCCTGTTTCAGTTGTGGCAGGTTGTATGTGTCCAGGAATTTCTCCATTTCTTCTAGATTTTCTAGTGTATGTGCATAGAGGTGTTCATAGTACTTTCTGATGGTTGTTTGTATTTCTGTGGGATCAGTGGTAGTATCTCCCTTGTCGATTCTGATTTTAACATCATTCCTAGTGAAGAAAGATTCAATTCTGGCCTTTTAATTTTGAGAGCAAAGTAAGAATGTCTATTCTTTTTTCATTTGTAAATAACATTTTCGTCTACATAAAAATTTCCAAAGAATTTCAGAATTTATCAGTAAATTTGCTTAGAAAGTTCACAGAATAATAAACTATTGCACAGCAAAACATACGTTTCTACATACCAACTACAAATGTGTAGAAACTAAAGTTAAATATATATCACCATTTATAGTTATTTATGAAAAATGAAATGCTTTTATATAAATACAACAAAACTAGAATCAGACTTTTATGCAAAACAATTTTAAAAAACACTGATGAAGGAAATCAAATAAGGAGCTAAAGAAATAAAGCTATACCATGTTTATGAATGAAAGACTAATATAGATGTAAATTCTTTCAACACTGATGTACAGTTTAACAAAATAACTACAACAATTTTAGAAAATAATTATGTAAATGGAAAGGCTTATCCTAAAATTTATACGGAAAGAAAATTGACCTGTGAATAGCTAAAACAAGTAAATAGCTAAAACAATTTTGTGGAATTTTTCAAAACCCATAAAAATATACTTCTGTGTTTTTTCATAATTGTAAGTACTGTCCATTCACTTCCAGAAGTAGACTCCCTCAAGCATTTCTTTCAGGGCTGGTCCAGTGGAGATGATTCCCCTCAGGATTTGTGTGGGAAATAGTTTATTTCTCTTACATTTCTAAGGATTGCTTTTCTTGGTATGATACTCCTGGCAGGAAGTTTTTCTTTTGGCACTTTTGTTATATTATTCCATTCTGTACTGGCCTGTAAGGCATCTGCTGAGAAATCTAATGTTGATCTGTGAAAAATTCCCTTAAATATTACTTTCCACTTTTCTGTTGCTGTTTTTAGAAATCTCTTTGATTTTGATTTTTGACAGTGTTACTATCATATGCCTTGGGGAGGACTTTTCTTCCGTTGAACGTATTTGGGATTCCTTAAGGTTTATGTATGTAGATGTCTACATCTCTCCCATGATTTAGAAAATTTTCAGCTATTATTCTATTAAATAGTTTTTATATGCTTTTCCCTGTTTTTCTCTTTCTGGAAATCCAAAATTGTAAAGATTTATTCACTTAATGGTGTCCCACTTGTCACATATGCCTTCTTCATTATTCTAAAATATTTTCTTCTTTCATTGTTTCTTTCTCTCTCTTCCTGTCTCTCTCTTTTCTGTATTTTTCTTTGTGTGTCTTAAGGGGTTATTTCAAAAGATCTCTCTTCAGTTTCAAAAATTCTGGTCTACTGTTGAAGTTTAGATAGATAGATAGATAGATAGATAGATAAATTTAAATCTTTGAATTCAGGCTGGGCACAGTGGCTCACACCTGTTATCCCAGCACTTTGGGAGGCCAAGGTGGGTGGATCACCTGAAGTCAGGAGTTTGAGACTAGGCTGGCCAACGTGGTGAAACCCCATCTCTACTAAAAATACAAAAATTACCTGGGTGTGGTGGCAGGTGCCTATAATCCCAGGTACTTGGGAGGCAGAGGCAGGAGAATCACTTGAACCCAGGAAGTGGGTGGTTGTAGTGAGCTGAGATTATACCACTGCACTCCAGCTTGGGCAACAGAGCAGGAGTCCAGCTCAAAAAAAAAAAAAATCTTTGAATTACTCACATAGAAGATTTTTTGTTGTTCTTCTAATGTTATAGATATCTTCTTGCTGAATTTCTCATTTAGACTCTTTTTCTTGACTTTTTGTATTGCATTTTGTGTTCTCTTGCATCTCACTGAGTTATTTTAAAATAATTACTTCAAATTTATTTTTATGTATTTTATAGATTTTCTTTCCTTAGAGTCTGTAACTGGAATTTATTCCTTCTTTGAAGATATGTTTTCTTGCTTTTCCATGTTTCTTGTGTCTCTATGTCAGTATAAGTACAGCTGGTGTAATAGTTACATCTTTCAATTTTATAAAGAATATTTGGTAGGAAAAGAGATTTTCCTGTAGATGTATCTACTGTCATTTGGTAGGGTTCTTTGGTTTTAGATTAGAGGAGTCTCAGTTTTGTTGTTTCTAAATTATTTCTTCACCCACAATCAATGTTAGTGGTATCTGTGAGTTCCTCAGTGGCTTAGGTTGTGTTTTCTTTTTTCTTGAGGCTATGCATGGTTTTGTTGGGGACAAGGACACTAGGCAGCCCATCTTCAGGGCCCTGGAGGGGTGGGCACATAAGAATTTGGCATTTGTACCCCTGGGCAGTTCACTAGCCGTGGTCATGGTGGGCCCCAGATTGTTGATCCTTGGACCACCATACAGTAAGCACAAGCTTGAGGCCACCTCGCCACTGAAATGGGCATGGTCACCAAAAGTGGTGTCACCAGGCCCCAGTCTGGCCAGTCATCAAATACCTCAGTCCTACATGTGGATGCCAGCAGCTGAGGTGGTAGGCCCTGGATGTGCCTGTCCTTGGATTCCTTGTGGCTCTTATGGCTGCACATTGACACCACAATGGGTAGTGTTTGGGTTGCTTTCAGTGATGTTGGTCATGAGTAGGTACCTCTCAGATTTTGGGAAACATGTGTTTCAGCTTTATATGTCCTGAGGGAAGCCTCCCTGATGTGTTGACTGTTCCCTGATGTGTAGGGCGTTGCGTGCTGGGGATTTGACGGCACCTCTAATTCTAACTGGTATCATGACACTGCAGCCCTCTGGGTGGACGTGGGGAGATGTCATCAGAATCCTACAACTATAGACACTCGGGGCCTATTGGGCTCCAGGGAAGGATATAGTCTGGTGGTGGCTTTGCTCTTAAAATGATACCATGCTACAGCAGCCTGAGTTCTAAGGGGTGAAAAGACCCAACATAAATTTGTTCTCTGAAACAGTGCAGATGGAGTCCAGGCAGCACCCTCTACTGGGCTCAAAGCCTGTGAGGGATGAGGGGACTTTCCTGTAATAAGGATTGCAGTTATCTGTGATGGAAATGTGTACTTGTGGGGATTTTCTGCTTGCCTGTTTCCTGCGATCTTGAGTCTCTCTGGTATCCAAACAGATCCCAACCTGCTTCTTCGCTTTTCTCTCTGCACTACTGACTCAATTTCCTGTACCTCAGAGGGTCTTTGTCACTGTTTTGCAGTATTCTAATTCTGCAACATCGTAATATTGAATAGCAATCTTGTTCCTTGGATGTTCTATGTAATGTAAATTATCTATTTGTTGTTTTATTTCTTCTTTGTAGAAGAGGCAACTGCTAGGTCCCTCTAGTCAGCCATCTTGATGGCCTTCTACACCTCTATTTTGCTGAATCAAATTTGTTTATTACAGAACACTTATCAGGGATGTGGCTTGCATTCCAGATAGAAATTGAGAGAGAAAGGGAGAAAGTTAAGAAGAATATAGAAAGAGAGAGAAAGACCAGACAGTCCAATGTGGCAGAGGTCTTAGGAGAAACAGCTGAGATAGAGAAATTTAAATACCATTCTCCCATTAAAAAAAGCCAGATATCCCTGGAGAAACCACTAATTTTAGGGCTGTGATAGCAGATACACAAGCTTAGTTTGGAGCATGTTATAGGGATTTTATTTAAGAGGGTGACATGTGAGAAAGACATAAGACCTAAGTGAAATAGCTCCCAGTATAAAAGCTTGCTTGGTTTTAGCAAACAAATAAATACCTATAGTATTTTACAATAACCAAAAAATAAAATATATATCCATGACTCCATACTGTAGTATCATACATGAATGATTGAATATGTAAAATAAATGAGGAAGAAGAGGCATATCCTCCTTATTGAAGAAGTTTAAATAATAAAAACAGAAAAAAATGAAAGAAATAGAAAATCAGCATTAGAAATACCGAATAATCATTGCTCTGAGGCAAGATCCACTGACAGATGCCAAATAAATGCATGAGACTGTGATAAACAGTATATTTGTGTAGACTCATATTAGCTTCTTCCAAATATTCGTGAGTTACCATGATGGTTTTAATATATGCCCACAAGTTATTTAATACCCTTTCTTTTGAGAAATGGAACTTCATTTTCCTCCACCTAAATGTGACCTAGATTTCATCACTTTCTTCTGATGAATTATTCTTTGGAAAGGAAACCAGAGTAATTCTATAGTACAGAAACTTGGCCGACACCACTTTAACCATAAAGAAATGTTTTTATCACCAGTGATATGCTATGTTGATATTATGTGCCCAGCAGTACAATAAAAAGAAAGGGCATTCACCTGTGTGATAGTTTTTCTCAAAATTATAAGGTTAAGTCTAATCATGAGAAAATGTCAGACAATCAAAAAATGAGCAGCATTTTAAAAATACCAGGCCAGTGTATTTCAAACATGTAAAGTTCATGAAGAACAAGGAATCTCTGAAAATTTGTCATGGAACGAAGATGACTAAGGGAACATGATGATGAAATACAGTTTATTATCCTGCGTTGGATCCTGAAACAGAAAAGGACATAATGGAATAAAAATAACTGGCCAAATTCAAATATGTCTGTAATTTAGTAAATAGTACTGTATTAATGTTAGATTTTGAGTTTTGAATCTAATGGTTATTTTCAGTGAAGTGCATTTGTTTCCAAATTTTAGCTAGTATAATATTAGACATTGCAAGTTTTGGAACATATAAGCTTTTTATTACATTTTAAAATCAAGTAATATGATGCTTCTAGCTTTGTTCTTTTTGTTCAGTATTGCTTTGGCTATGTGGGGTCTTTTGTGGTTCTATACAAGTTTTAGTGTTTTAGTTTTTTTTATTTTTTTACTATTTCTGTGAAGAATGTCATTGGCATTTAGATGGGAATTGCATTGAATCTGTAGATTTCTTTGGGTAGCATAGTCATTTTAGCAATATTAATTCTTCAAATTCATGAGCATGAGATATCTTTACATTTGTTTATTTCCTAAATTTCTTTCAACATTGTTTTGTAGCATCTATTGCAGAGGTCTCTCACCTCTTTAGTTAAGTTTATTTCTAGGTAATTTTTTTTAGTTATTGTAAACTGCATTACTTCCTCAATTTCTTTTTCAACTAGTTATTGGTATATGGAAACAATACTGATTTTTGTTTGATGATTTTGTATCCTGCTACTTGGCTGAATTCTTGTTTTAGTTCTCAGATTTTTGGGTGGTGTTTTTAGGTTTTTCTATGTATAAAGATTATGTTGTCTGATCATGGTGTATCTTTTTGAGACATCATGTATTTGGATTTGGTTTCTATTTTGTTGGTGATTTTGGCATTAATGTTTATCGGGGTATTTAGGTTTAGTTTTCTTTTTCTGTTACGTTCTTGTCTGGTTTTGGTATCAGGGTAATGCTGGCCTCGTAGAATGAGTTAGGAAGAATTCCTTTGTCTTCAATTTTTTTGGAATAGTTTGAGAAGAATTGGTATTAGTTCTTCTAACTAGTGGAATTCAGATATAAAGCCACCCAGTCTTGAAGGGCTTTTCTTAGTTGGAAAACTTTTTATTACTTATTAAATCTATTTATTGATTATTGTTCTGTTCAGCTTTTTTTTTTTCTTTTTGGTTAAATCTTGGTGTGTTTATATGTCCAGAAATTTATTCATTTCCTCTAGGTTTTTTAATTTGTTTATTTTAATGTATTCATATAGCCTTTAATGATGCTTTGTATTTCTGTGGTATAAGTTGTAAAGTCTCCCTTTTCATATCTGATTTTCTTTATTTGGGTCTGCTCTCATTTATTCTTGGTTACTCTAGCTAACAGTTTATCAATTTTGTTTACTTTAAAAAAATTGTATTTTGTTGATTCTTCATATTTTTAATATTTATTTTGTTTATTACTGCCCTGATTTCATTTTTTTCTTTCTCCTACATTTTGGTTTGATTTGTTCTTCCCTTTCTAGTTCCTTCAGGTGAAACTTTATGTTTATTTGAAATCTTTTAACTTTTTTGATATAGAAATTTATTGCTTTAAGCTTCCCTCTTAATATTTCTTTTACTGCCTTCCATAGGTTTTAGTATGCTGTGTGTCCATTTTTACTCATTTTAAGAAAAATTTAAATTTTCTTCTTCATTTCTTAATTGACTCAATGGTCGTTCGGGAGCACATTGTATAATTTCCATGTATTTGTACAACTTCCAAAGTTCTTTCTTTTTACTTACAGTTTTATCCCATTGTTGTCTGAGAAGACACTTGGTACGATATTATTTTTTAAAAATTTGTTGAGACATGTTTTGAGTCCTGATAATATTGTCTTTTCTGGAGAAAGTTCCATGCACTGATGGGATCTCTCTTTTGTACTTCATAAATGCCCAAAGAAACTTACTTAGAAATATGAATCATCAATGTATAATGTTTGTCCTTTTTTATTGTTCCTAGAGGGCTTTTATAAAAGCAATTCTAAAAGAAGAATAGAGTAATGACTATTGGCACTGGGTTAAACTCATAACAGTGCTAGAATAAAAAGCTGATATTCTAAACATTAAAAATTAATTCACAAGCCAGAATAAAACACTAGTTCAATGTATTCCAGAATCGTAATTACTTTTTTCCTAAAAAGCTACACAAAATGCCAATATCTCTGCAGATGTGATATTAATGAACATTCTTCATTCAGTGAAAATGTGAGTCATTAACATTATATGAATGCTTCTATTACATAAAGTGTTTTCTTCCTGCAGAATGAGTAGCCCGTTATAAATAGAAGTAAAGGAGGTTTATGAATTATCACCATTATGCAGTTTTTTCATTTTGTTGATTTTTTTTGTATTTTTAATATTTATTTTGTGTAGTACTGCTTTGATTTTATTCTTTTCCTACTCCTAATTTTTGGTTTGGTTTGTTCTTGACTTTCTAGTTTCTTCAGGTGCATCTTTATGTTTATTTGAAATCTTTCTACTTTTTTAATATAGATATTTATTGCTGTCTCTTTATATTTCCAAAATCACTATTATAAATTTAATCATTACAAAAATCACTATTGTAAATTTAAGGGATAATGACAGTTCAAAAATGTAGCATATGAACTCTGTATTTAAAAAGTATCCATTTATCTTCTGCATGATTTTCTTTATTTTCTTATTTTTAGGCAAATTGTATTTCTATAAATTTAATAAACAGTGCATGTGTGCCACTATGTTTACACATGATGGTAAGTATTCGTGAATGTGGCTAATGAGTTCTTCCCAAAGACTAAGCATTCATTAATAGTAAATCTCTTTTCCCCGTGAGTTTTAGTTTGTGTGAACATTTACCAAACATCCAAATAAATGGATTTCTCTTCTAGAGGTTTTACACTTTCAGGACTTATATTTAAATCTTTTCTGCATTTTGAGTTTACACTTATATGAGACAAGATAACTGTCCAATTTCATTCTTCTGCATTTGGATAGTCAGTTTTCTCAGTGGCATTTATTAAAGAGACTTTCTTTTTCCCAGTCTGCTGTTGATATTTTTGTAAAAAATTAATTGATCTAGGATACATGAGTTTATTTCTGAGCTCTTTATCCTATTACATTGATCAATGCATCTTTTTTGTCCTTGCCAGAAGCATACTCTTTTGATTACTATAGCTTTGTAATATATCTTTAAATCAGCTAGCATGATGCCATTACCTTTGCTCTCCTTGCTGAGGAGTGCTTTGGCTATTTGGGTGCTTTTGTAGTTCCATATAAATTTTAGGATTGTTTATTTAATTTCTGTGAAAAATGACATTGAAATTTTGATAGGAACTTCATTGAATTTGCAGATCACTTTGAGTTGTATGGACACTGGGCAACAATTTCATATACTTGACCCCAAAACAAAGGCAACAAAGGCAAAAATAGACAAATGAGATTGCATTAAACTTAAAAGCTTTTGTTCAACAAAAGAAACAATTAGCAGAGTAAAGAGACAACCCATAGGCAGGGAGATTATATTTTCAAATTATAAATTGGATGAGGAGCTAATATCCAAAACATACAAGGACTTCAAAATACTAACAACAACAACAAAAAAAATCAAATAATCCTATTAAAAATGGGCAAAGGACCTGAGTAGACGTTTCTTAAAAGACATAGAAATAGCCATCAGATATATGAAAAAAAAATGAGCAACATAAGTAATCATCAGAGAAATGCAAATTAAAACAAGAATCCATCTCCTCACACCTGTTAAAATGATCATTACTGAAAAAAAAGATAAATGTTGATGAGAATGTGGAAAAGCAAAATACTTGTACACTGTGGGTGGGATTGTAAATTAAAAACAGTATGGAGGTTCCTTAAAAACTAAAAGTAGAATTATCATATGGTCCAGCAATCCCACTTCTGTGTGTTTATCGAAAGAAAGTGAAATCAGCATATTGAAAGGATGTCTGTATGTTCATGTTCATTGCAACGTTATTCACGTTCATTGCAATGTTATTCACGATAGTAAACATATGTAAACAACCTAAGTATGTCTCAAACGGTAAATGGATACAGAAACTGTGGCATATGTACTTACACACTGGAGTAGTATCCAGCTTTACAAAGAAAATTTTGTCATTTGGGACAGCATGGATGTATCTAGAGGAAATTATGCTAAGTGAAACAAGCCAGGTACAGAAAGACAAATGCTGCATGATCTTGCTTAAATGTAAAATCTAAAAAGTCAAAATCATAGAAGTAGAGGGTGGAATGATGGCTACCAGAAAGTGAGCATGGGCCAGTGGACCAAGAAAGTGGATATGTTGGTCAAAGGCTAAAAAGTTTTGGTTAGACAGGAGAAGTAATTTCTGGTTGATCCATTGCAGCACTGTGACTACAGTTAATAATCATGTATTCCATATTTCAAAGTTACTAAAATAATAAAATGTAAATGTTTTAATTACAAAGAAATGATAGCTTTGTGAGATGATACATGTGTTAGTGTGGCTTGATCATTGCACTATGCATACATGTGTAGTAACATCATACTTTACCACCTAAATATATGCAATTATTATTTGTCAATTACAAATGAAACAAAATTTTAAAGATAGATCACTCTTGAGTTGCCTCAGATATTGTTAGATAAATGCATCTTTTAACTCCAAAGCTTGCACAGGTGGTGTGTCACCAAAATTATCCATTTCAATATCTCATTCTGAAAATTGTATTATTTGAGTCAAAGTATTTTTTTCTACTATTCTTTCTTTCACTATTAATATTTAATACTTCCTTCTGATGGACTATGTAATCTCTAGGTCAGGCAAAATCTCCAAAATAAAAAAGACTGAGGAGTGGAATGAGCATTCTCCATTTCATTGTTCATGGTGGTTTTCGCATGTATTTTACTCCTACTGTATAGCAAACATCTCTAACAGGGTGTTTTGTTATATTCCAACAAATATGTGGTGGGTATAATTATGTGTTCTCTAATATCTTTTTGGTTTCCTTAAAATCAAGACAAAGCAATCATTTACAGTGGCTACTTAATGCCACCTGTAATTAAATATTTTTCTTTATTTTTTTTCCTTTTCCTGGTAGATATGTAAGCAGCTATCTACATGCAATCTTTGGCTTTGTTTTTCTTTTCTTTTCTTTTTGGAGATGGAATCTCGCTCTGTTGCCCAGGCTGGAGTGCAGTGGCACAAACTCGGCTCACTGCCATCCCCATCTCCCAGGTTCAAGCAACTCTCTTGCCTCAGCCTCCTGAGTAGCTGGGATTACAGGTGCATGCCACCATGTCCGGTTTATTTTTGTATTTTAGTAGAGATGGGGTTTCACCATGTTGGCCAGAAAGGTCTCGATCTCTTGACCTTGTGATCCACCCGCCTTGGCCTTCCAAAGTGCTGGGATTACAGGAGTGAGCCACTGTGCCCAGCCTCCAATGAATAATCTGAGTGCTTCTATACCTGGATTAAGGCATCTTAAATTGTGGCTGACTTGAGGTGCCATAAAAATGCAAATAAGAGTAAATTCATGTTAGCCGTCAAATCATGACAAGTATTAATATATTTTAAGCAAATGACCAGATTAAATTCATAGGTAACCTGACACATGAAAGATTAGGTAAAATAAGCAAGAATAAGTGAAAATAACAAACATTTAAAACAATTCATGGGAAACCAAGATACTAAAAATAAAATTGTTCCAGTATAAAAAGAATATATAACATGTCAAGAAGAAAAAATCTAAGCATAAGTATTTTAGAAGAAACTAAAAATTAATAAAAATTAGCACAACGTATTAGAAAATTAGCCAATTAGGTACTCTAGACTAAAAAATACAGTAATTGAAATCAATATAACAGCAGATTGTATATAGCTAAATAAATAGTATAGTGTCAAAAGAAATTTTATAATTTATTGTAATAAGATACTAAAAGTTGAGAAATACAGCACAGAATGTAGAGTACATAGAACATAAAATATAATTTTATAGATGTGATGAAAGATTTTTAAGGCATAGAGTAAGCTCAGAAAAGCCAAGAAAAATGAATAAGAAAATACATTTAAATAGACACAAAATAATATACACAAATAAGGGTGAGAAAGACAGATTGCATTGCGACAACAGTTGAACTGAGAGCTGACTTCTGTACAAACACTAGAAGCATGAGACAGTGAAAGGATATTTTCTGTGGACTAAAAGGGAAAAATTACAGCATAATATCTACACTTACATAAAATGTCCTTATAGAATGATGAGAAATTAAACATAATTGAAGCAGAAAACTGAAAAATTTGGAACAGATGAACCACAGTAAATGAAATTCTAAAGACTGCTCTCTTTAGAATTTCACATAGACTAGAAATCATCTAAGTAAAATGCCACAGATGAAAAAAGGAATAAAGAGAAAAAAGGGAAAAGAATGTTAAATCTAAATGAATGCTTATTTTAAACCAGTAACTGTGACTTTCCATAACTACTTGTAAACAATATCAAGATATATATCTATATATGGATTATATATATATATATGGATTATATATATATGGATTTTATATATATATGGATTATATATATGGATTTTATATATATATGGATTATATATATATGGATTATATATATATACGGATTAAAGTGTTCTATATGTGTTTCATTGCTTCAGTGAGGAATAAAGGTTTTCATTGAGACTAGATTAAGTCAAGATTGGTAAATTTTACATGCATCATTCAAGATAATCTAGCTTATACTGAACTTACACACAGCTATACATTTTAGTGGCTTATAATTAAATTTAGTTTTTCTTACACTACATGATCATCATCAATCACCTGGAAGCTATGATCCAACAGAAATATTGCATATTGTCATGCTGAGGGAAAAAGAAAATGACAAACAGTGCTCTGAATGAACATAATGAGTAGCTTATCTTATTCTTCTGTTCACAAAGTATTCAGTATGTTCACATTACGTATATTTCCCTGTTATCACTACAATTTTTGACCGCACCTGACATACAAATTGGAGAACATATTCTACTGAAGAGTGAGGAGTTTTCTCAACCCATTTGTGTATAGTAATTAAGCAATTTTTTTTTTGAGAAATGAGAAATGTCAGATTTTATCCTACATGAAAGCTAACATTGTGGATGCTGGTAGAAGACACAAAACTCCTGGATCAGAGATAAAAGACAGTTTATTTTCACAGCAGTAGTGGTAGCCATAATTTCAGCATTTTTTATGTGTGTGCCAGTACACTGATCCCTAATTCTCACATGGTGACATGAAAAGCAAGATGGTACTTCACGTGCAGTGAGTGTAGTTCAGAAAAAGACCCTTCAGTTTAGTATACCTTATCTCTTATAAAGGGAAGTAAACATGCCTCCTTTTGTTCTGGAGAGGTGTCCTAAATCTTTCAGGACTACAAGCAAACCTTCCTGTAGATACAGAAGGAGTCACTATGTTTTTCAAAGTCATTTGCTATACGAACATTCTTGAAAAGATACTCTGAAACAAAGGGCAGTCTGTGCCCCACTTCACAGGACACAACACAAGAAACCTATGGATAATTGCTTGCCAACAGTTTTAAGCCACAGAAAATCATCGTAATATATATTCCAAGCTTATTATTTTTTGCCAATATAAATCTAAAAAATTTAGTCAGCTTTGTATATATTTGCTTCCAGTCAGGCATATGTAGTAATAACCATAGACAGAGATACTATCGAGTATATTGCTTTCATTAAATTAATAGTTTTATCTGAGTAATTTTTTTTATTTTTAGAGATGGAATCTCACTCTGTTGCCCAGGCTCGAGTGCAGTGGCATGATCTCAGCTCACTGCAACTTCTGCCTCCCGGGTTCAAGTGTTTCTCCTGCCTCAACCTTCTGAGTAGCTGGGATTACAGCACGCACCACCATGCCTGGCTAATTTTTGTATTTTTACTAGAGACGGGGTTTCACCATGTTGGCCAGACTTGTCTTGAACTCCTGAGCTCAAGTGATCCACCCGCCTTGGCCTCCCAAAGTGCTGGGAGTACAGGCTCTAGCCACCATGCCTGGTCATGAATTTTATGTGTAATAAATTTCACTTGTACTAGTTGTGTATTTCAATTCTTTTTAGTATTTTAATACAGTTTTACAACCATTACTGCAATATGTCTGTTACCCCAGAGAGAAATTTCATACCTGTTTACATCCATTTCCCATTTTTACCCACAGCACTAGGCAACCACTAATCAACTTTTGTCTCTGTATAATTTCCTTTCCTTAACATTTCATATAAATGGAATCATAAAATGAGTTATTTTGTGTTTGTGCACATTTATTTAACATAATATTTTTGAGGTTTTTTCATATTGTAGCATCTGTCAGTAATTAATTTTTATCACCAAATAATATCCCATTGTATGTATATTCCACATGTATTATCAGCTCACTAACTGATTGATAATTACGTTGTTTTTACTTTTTGGCGATTGCCACTTGCATACATATGGGTTTATCTTTGGGTTATCTATTTTTTTCCATTCGTTGATGGGTCTGTTTTTATGAAATACCATGCTGTAGCTCTGTATTATAATTTGAAATTAGGTAATACAATTCCTCCAGTTTTATTCTTTTTTTTTTTTTTTTTTGAGATGGAGTCTCGCTCTGTGGCCCAGGCTGGAGTGCAGTGGGCGCAATCTCAGCTCAGTGCAAGCTCTGCCTTGCAGGTTCAAGCAATTCTCCTGCCTCAGCCTCTCCGAGTAGCTGGGACTACAGGCGCCCGCCACCACGCCCGGCTAATTTTTTTTGTACTTTTAGTAAAGACGGGGTTTCACCATGGTCTCGATCTCCTGACCTCGTGATCCGCCCGCCTCGGCCTCCCAAAGTGCTGGGATTACAAGCGTGAGCCACCACACCCGGCCTGTTTTATTCTTTTTTAAGGAGATCTTTGGTTATTCTCAGTCTTTTGTGGTTCCATAAAAATTTTAAGTATTTTTTTAATCTGTGAAGAATATCATTAGTATTTTTATAAGGCTTTCATTGAATCTATCAATTGCTTTGGGTAGTACAGACATTGATATGGTTTGGTTATGTCCCCACCCAAATCTCATCTTAAATTTCCATGTGTTGTGGGAAGGACTCAGTGGTAGGTAGTTGAATCATGAAGGCAGGTTGTTCCTGTGATGTTCTTGTTATAGTGAATAAGTCTCATGAGATCTGATGGTTTTAAAAAGAGGAGTTTCCCTGCATGAGCTCTCTTCTCTTGTCTGCTGCCATGTGAGATGTGACTTTCACTTTCCACCATGATTGTGAGGTCTCCCCAACCATGTGAAACTGTAAGTCCAATAAACCTCTTTTTTTTTTTTTTTTTTTTGTAAATTCTCCTTTCTCAGTTATGTCTTTATCAACAGTGTGAAAACAGACTAATAGAGTAAATTGGTACCAGTAGAGTGGGGCACTGCTGAAAAGATACCCAAAAATGTGAAAGTGACTTTGGAACTGGGTAGCAGGCAGAACTTGGAACAGTTTAGTGGGCTCAAAAGAAGACAGAAAAGTGTGGGAATGTTTGGAACTTCCTAAAGACTAGTTGAATAGCTTTGACAAAAATGTTGATAGTGGTAAGAACAATAGGTCCAGGCTGAGGTGTACTCAGATGGAGGTGAGGAACTTGTTTGGAACTAGAGTAAAGTTGACTCTTGTTATGTTTTAGCAAAGAGACTGACAGTATTTTGCCCTGCCCTGGAAATCTGTGGAACTTTGAACTTGAGAGAGATGATTTAGGGTATTTGGCAGAAGAAATTTTTAAGCAGCAAAGCACTCAAGAGGGGACTTGGGTTCTGTTAAAGGCACTCAGTTTTATAAGGGAAGCAGAGCATAAAATTTTGGAAGTTTTGCAGCCTGACAATGGAATAGAAAAGAAAATCCCGTGTTCTGAGAAGAAATTCAAGCTGGCTGCAATAATTTGCATAAGTAATGAGGAACCAAATGTTAATCCCCCAAACAATGGGAAAAATGTTTCCAGAGCATGTCAGAGGTTTTCTTGGCAGCCCCTCCCATCACAGGCCTGGAGGCCTAGGAGGAAAAAGTGGTTGCGTGTGCTGGGCCCAGGGTCCCTGTGCTGTGTGTAGCCTAGGGACTTGGTGCCCTGAATCTCAGCCACCCCAGCCATGTCTGAAAGGGGCCATCATAAAGCTCAGGCCATGGCTTCAGAGAGTGCAAGCTCCAAGCCTTGTCAGCTTCCACATGGTGTTGAGCCTGTGAGTGCAGAGAAGTCAAGAATTGGGGTTTGGGAACCTCCACGTAGATCTCAGAGAATGTATGGAAATGCCTCGATGCCCAGGCAGAAGTTAGCTGCAGGCGGGTGGAGGTCCTCATGAAGAACCTCTGCTAGGGCAGTGCGGAAGGGTAATGTGGGGTGGGAACCCCCACCCAGAGTCCCTACTGGGGCACCATCTAGTGGAGCTGTGAGAAGAGGGCCACAGTCCTCCAGACCCCAGAATGGTAGATCCACGTACAGCTTGTACCATGCGCCTGGAAAAGCCACAGACGCTCAACGCCACCCCCATGAAAGCAGCTTGGAGGGAGGCTGTACCCTGCAAAACCACAGAGGCAGAGCTGCCCAATACCATGTAAACCCACCTCTTGCATTAGCATGACCTGGATGTGAGACTTGAAGTCAAAAGTGTTCATTTTGGAGCTTTAAGATTTAACTGCTCCACTTGATTTTGGATTTGTGTGGGACCTGTAATTCCTTTGTATCATCCAATTCCTCCCATTTGGAACAGCTGTATTTACCCAATGCCTGTACCACCATTGTATCTAGGAAGTAACTAACTTGCTTTTGATTTTACAGGCTCATATGTGAAAGGGACTTGCCTTGTCTCAGTTGAGACTTTTGACTGTGAATTTTGAGTTAATGCTGAAATGAGTTGGGACTTTGGGGGACTGTTAGGACAGCATGATTGGTTTCAAAATATGAGAACATGAGACTTGGGAGAGGCCAGGTGCAGAATGATGTTGTTTGGCTGTGTCCGCATTCAAACATCATCTTAAATTCCCACATGTTGTGAAAGGGACCCAATGGGAGGTAATTGAATCACGGGGCCAGGGCTTTCCTGTGCTTTTCTCATGAAAATGAACAAGTCTCATGAGATCTGATGGTTTTAAAAAGGGGAGTTTTCCTGCAGAAGCTCACTTTCCTTGTCTGCTACCATGTGAGATGTGACTTTCAACTCCCACTATGATTATGAGGCCTCCTCAGCCATGTGAAGCTGTAAGTCTAATAAAACTCTTTCTTTTGTAAATTGCCCAGCCTCGAGTATGTCTTTATCAGCAGCATCAAAACAAACTAATACAAACATTTTTACAATGTTGATTCTTCCAATACATGAATATAAAATAACTTTCAAATTTTCAGGGTTCTCCTCATTTTCTTGCATCTGTGTTTTATAGTTTTCATTGTAGATATCTTTTAATTTTTTGCTTCACTTTCAAATATTTTATTTTTTCACTATTGTAAATGAGATTACTTTCTTAATTTCTTTTTTCAAATTATTCACTGTTGGCATACAGAAATATTACTGATTTTTGTATGTTGATTCTGTATCCTGCCACTTTGCTGAACTTGTTAATCAGTTCTAATTTTTTTTGGTGAAATCTTTAGGTTTTATTCCAAATATAAGCTCATATGATGTGCATAAAGGACAATATGGCTTCTTTCTTTTCTATTTGAATGCCTTTTATTTCCTTCTCTTGTCTTATTGCTCTAGCTATGATTTCTAGTACTGTGTTGAATAAGAGTGGTGAAAGGGAAAACCCTTGTCTTGTTTCAGATCTTAGAGGAAAGGCTTTCAGTTATTTCCCAATCAATAGGATACTAGCTGTGGATCTGTTGCATCTGGCTTTTATTATTTTGAAGTATATTCCTTCCATACCCAGATCTTTGAGGGCATTTATCATGTTTGGGGAGAAGTGACATAAGCAGCCCTGTGGCCACCACTAGGACTGTGCTGTATCAGACTCAACGTGAAAACAGCACTAGGTCTTGCCCAAGGCCTGTAGTAAACACTGCCTAACTACCGCCTGTGTTCACTAAGGCACAAGAGCTCTACAATCAGCAGGTGGTGAATCCAGCCTGGCTTCTACCACGCCTTTCAGGACAGCTAGTTCCTCCTAATCCCTGATATGTTCAGAGATGCATTCTGGGAGCAAGGCCTAGATTTGGGAACCTTCAGAATCTACCTAATACTGTGGCTAAGCTGGCACCCAAGCTGCAAGGCCTAGTCCTTCCCACTTTTACCTCCTATTTCCTCAAGCAGAAGAGTCTCTCCCCATGGTCATTACCACCGCAGATTCATGACAAATACTTTCTCCTCACTGCTGATGCTCACTCAAGGCTCAAGGACTGTTCAGTCAGTGGGTGGTGAATGCTTCCAGGCTTGGGTCTCTCCTCTCAGGGCAGTGGGCTTTCTTCTGCCCCAGGGCAGGTTCAGAAATGCCATCTAAGAGGCAAGACCTGGAATCAGGAACCCTAGGAACCTTCTTGGTGCTCCACCCCACTGTGGCTGAGTGAGTACGCAACCTGCAAGAAAAAGTTTCCTTTAATCTTTTATCTCCCTTCCCTAAGCAGAAGTTCCTCCCCGTAGCCAACAGTTGGAAATGTGATGGGTCACAAGTGAAGCTATCAAAGCCCTGGGTCTCACCCAAGGCCTGTGGTAAGCACTGCCTGGCTACCACTGCTAATTACTCAGGGTCCGGGGGCTATTTAGTCAGCAGGTGATGAATCCTGGCAAGACTGGGTCCTTCCCTTCAAGGCAGCAGGTTCCCTTCTGGCCCAGGGTGTGTCTAATACTTTCACAATTTGAGATATTAAATTTAAGCCTTGAATCCATTTTTTATTTGTTTTTATATATGGCCAGACATAGGGGGCTATTTTCAGTACCTGTTTTTGGTCATCTGAGAGCTAGAATAGGGGATTCACAACTCTGCCTGGTTCTCTGTTTTACTGTGGCTAAGCTGATATCCAAAAGTTACAAAACAAGTCCTCTTTACTCTTCCCTCTCTTCTCCTCAAGCGGAAGGTAGGAGTCTGTCTTGGAGCTGGAAGCTTCACTGCCTGGGTTTGGGGGAAGAGTGATGCAAGCACTCCCTTGGTCATCCCAGCTGGTGTCTCACTAGGTCATGGGCACCCCACATCAACTACCTCTGAGCCCAGCACAGGACTAGTATGTGCCCAGGAATTCTAGTCCTTTTGGCCTAGTATGTCTCTCAGGTTTCTTTAGAATCCAAGAGACCTTTAGCCCTTGGTGGCTAGGCTTGCTGGAACTCAGGTTTCAACCACTGGAGTATAAGATTTGCCTTTGCCTAGGGTTGGCCTAAATGCTCCCTCTGTGGGCACTGGCTTAGTTCTGCCCCCGTTGCTTTTTACTGTGAGAGGGAAGCACTGACTTCCAGTGCAAAATTCCACAATCACTGTGGTCTCCCTCTTTCAACGGCACAGATTTTTCTCTCTAGCTCATGTGGCTGCTGCTGGGAGATTGGGGTGGAGTTGTGTAGGTGATTCAAGACGGTCTTTCTACCCTCTTCTGTATCTCTTTACTTAATATGATGTTAAAACCAGGTATGGTGATCACCCACCTAATTTTTCATTTTTATGAGAGTGTTTTTGTGTGGATAGTTGTTCAATTTGGTGTTCCTGTGTGGGAGGTGATTGTTGGAGGCTTTTATTTGGCCATCTTGCTCCACCTCCTTTCTCCTTTTCCGATTTTTAAATTGAGTTGTCTTTTCATTACTTAGTTGTAAGTGGTCTTCATATAAGCTGGACGTAAGTCTTTTATTAGATATATTATTTCAAACTATTTCCTCTCCATCTGTGAATTGTCTGTATTTGTGCTTAATGCTGTTTTTTGAAATGCATAACTTTTACTTTTTACAACTCATATTTATTACCTTTTTTACCTGTGCCTTTGGTGTCATATCTAAGTAACTCTTGCCAAAGTAAGAGCCTATTTTTTTTCCAACAATTTTATTCTTTTCACTCTGACAGCCCTGTGTCAACCATACTTCTTACATTTCTGTCATTGTTTCTCCATGATTGTCTCCAGAATTAATTATGGTTAAGTTTATTAGGCTTTCATAGCAAAGCCTAATGATTAATCCTTTCCACTAAGTCCTTTGTTCTAAGTGAAGTAATTTATTTCATGACACAGAAATAATTGGACCTTAATTCTGAGAAATTTTTATAGAATTAGTGATTATTGTAACTAATGGGTGTGACTATAATATACTTAATTTGGTCCATGGTATAACGCGGAATTTAGTTGGTATTTATCGCTGAAGCCATTTCTGAAATTTGACTTTGACTGTTTGGGGATTAGAATCAATGGCATTTTCAAACCCACAAGTTGACAAAATTCTGGGCTACTTTTAGTTTTCATTTATTTTTGCTTTTGAACTAGCCAATTATTTCCTGAACACATTTATTTCTTGCATTACTTTATATTATTTTGCCAACTATGGCCACAGAGATCTTGTCACAGAATGAGATTTCCATTCCCAAACTCTTCCCCTAGAGCTACAATGTATTACGTACCTAATGTGCTTTCCAAGCTCCCAAAGACAAATGTTTGTCAAATAATTTGCCACTATGTAAATAGTGTCATCATATTTCCTGTTATAACAATTTCTATACAGAACACACTTCCTAGGTCTTCACTTTTTGTATGATAATAGAAATTGTGTATTAGACAAAATAAATTATATTGCAGTAACAACAAAAAGAAAAATCTTAGTAGTTTATAATAAACAAAATCTGCCTTACCTAAAATATACTCATTGAAGTTGAACTGGATGGTCTAACTTACATGCTCCACTCCAGAGGCCAGGCTGACAGAACGAATCATCTTAAATGCCCCTGGTCCTTCTTTGAACAGCCTATTGGATACCACAAATGAATAGTGAGTAAAAGAATAGACATAGAGATTATAATGTTTATACTTTTATATAAAGAGTGATGATAAAAATGAGTACTCCATCCTTCTAAAAGAAGGTAAAAAATAAAAGAGAAAAGGAACAAAAAATGGATTGAAGACTTCAATGTTAGACCTAAAACCGTAAAAACCCTAGAAGAAAACCTAGGTAATACCATTCAGGACATAGGCGTGGGCAAGGACTTCATGTCTAAAACACCAAAGGCAATGGCAACAAAAGCCAAAATTGACAAATGGGATCTAATTAAGCTAAAGAGTGTCTGCACAGCAAAAGAAACTACCATAAGAGTGAACAGGCAACCTACAGAATGGGAGAAAATTTTTGCAATCTACTAATCTGACAAAGGGCTAATATCCAGAATCTACAAAGAACTCAACAAATTTACAAGAAGAAAACAACCCCATCAAAAAGTGGGGGAAGGATATGAACAGACACTTCTCAAAAGAAGACATTTATGCAGCCAGAAGACACATGAAAAAATGCTCATCATCATTGCCCATCAGAGAAATGCAAATCAAAACCACAATGAGATACCATCTCACACCAGTTAGAATGGCCATCATTAAAAAGTTGGGAAACAACAGGTGCTGGATAGTATGTGGAGAAATAGGAATACTTTTACACTGTTGGTGGGACTGTAAACTAGTTCAACCATTCAGGAAGACAGTGTGGCGATTCCTCAAGGATCTAGAACTAGAAATACAATTTGACCTAGCCATCCCATTATTGGGTATGTACCCAAAGGAATGTAAATCATGCTGCTATAAAGACATGTGCACACCTATATTTATTGCGGCACTATTCACAAGAGCAAAGACTTGCAACCAACCCAAATGTCCAACAGTGATAGACTGGATTAAGAAAATGTGGCATATATACACCATGGAATACTATGCAGCCATAAAAAATGATGAGTTCATGTCCTTTGTAGGGACATGGATGAAGCTGGAACCATCATTCTCAGCAAACTATCACAAGGACAAAAAACCAAATACCACATGTTCTCACTCATAGGTGGGAATTGAACGATGAGAACACTTGGACACAGGAAGGGGACCATCACGCACTGGGGCCTGTTGTGGTGTTGAGGGAGGGGGAGGGACAGCATTAGGAGATATACCTAAAGTAAATGAGGAGTTAATGGGTGCAGCACACCAACGTGGCACATGGATACATATGTAACAAACCTGCACGTTGTGCACATGTACCCTAGAATTTGAAGTATAATTTAAAAATAAATAAACAAAGGCAAGCAAAAAAATAGGCAGCATATTTAGAAAGTGCTCAAATAAATGATAAATATGGCTTGATAAAAGGGTAACTTCAATAAGTTTAAATAGAATAAGTGTTTCAGATAAAAATAAAATACTTTTGGATTGTATAACTTAACCTAATAATAAGATTTTGATAAATGACCTATATGAGGTGCAATACTTTCTTTTAAAAGTAAAACGGGTTAAAAAATATACCATGCAATTATTAGCTAGAAGAAAGTGGAGGCTGCTTAAAGTAAAATATGTTATTAGAGACAAAGAGATCACCTTCTGTAAATTATAGGCCTAATTTAACATTACACAAATTAGACTTTATGTTTCCATAAAATGACATAACCAAATAAGGAGCTAGTAAAACCCAATAAAAAGATAATGAGACAAGAAAATTGCATATTAATCTTCTCCTGGAATATAAATCCAAAGGTGTTAATAAACTAATACAGTAATTTACACAGTAGTGTAAATAGAATAGTATGCCTAATAAGATTGAGCTGTGCGTTCTGGGGTATGCGTGTTAACAGTAGATCAATTAATTTAATTCATAATACTACCAACTAATATAGAGATATTACAGAGTTTTCAGTAGATGCAGAAATACGTTGTATCAAAATCAACATTTGTTGATTGTTAAAATATTAGTTATTGGTAAAAAATTAAACGTTTTAGCTATGTGTTTGAAAACCATTTCTGTCCAGCATTTTATTTCATCTCCAAGTTACTGCAGTAAAACAATACAAAGACAAAATATACAAAGATTACAAAAAAAGTTATGACACATTTTACCTGTAAAATTCATGATAATATTTTGGCGATTGTAGTAATATCACTGTATACCAAATTTTATATTTATGTATACTATGAACAAATAAATAGAATTTGCTCATCAAAGAACCAAAAATCAATAAATAGTAATCTTTCAAAAAAACCCAAAATATATTATATACACATACATACATTCATATATATACACACATATATACACATACACAAATACATTCATATTATAAATGTCTGTGTATATAAATCTGTGTGTATATATAAGTGTGTTTGTCTATCTAGCTACCTAGCTAGTTATGTATATCTATGCAGCAGTCCCCAACCTTTTTGGTACCAGGGACTGGTTTTGTGGAACACAATTTTTCCACAGACTGAGCAGGAGTGGATGGTTTCAGGATGATTCAAGTGCATTACATCTATTGTGCACTTAATTTCTGTTATTATCGTGTGATATATGATGAAATAATTATACAGTTCACCATAATGTGGAATCAGTGGGAGCCCTGAGCTTGTTTTCCTGTAACTAGACAGCCGCATCTGGGAGTGATGGAAGTCAGTGACAATCAGGCATTAGATTCTCATACGGAGAACTTAATAGATCCCTCACATTCACAGTTCACAATAGGGTTTGCGCCTCTATGGGAATCTAATGCCGCTGCTAATTGGAGAGGAGGTGGAGCTCAGACAGTAATGTGGGAGATGCGGAGTGGCTGTTAATACAGATGAAGTTTCATTTGCTCACCCACCACTCTCTTCTTGCTTTGTGGCCTGTTAGGTTCCTAAGAGGCCACAGACCGCTAATTTTCCATGGCCCAGGGATTGGGGACACCTGTCTATATGTATGTATGTATGTATGTATGTGTGTGTGTGTATGTATAATCTACTTATCATCTTCTTTGCTTTGTCTGTGCCAGAAATTGTAAGATATGACATATCATGTACCAAAAGGAAAGTTAATACAGTGATGATTAAACTAATGCAGAATGCCTTCTTATTAGTTAGGATTTTTATTTTATAGAGACTACAAAAGTTCATTTTTACTCATTTAGACTTATGTATAGTCATATATAATTTATGCAAATATAATTAAAATGAGATTCAAACATTTTATTTTACAAAATCCTAAAATATCTACAAATTTGGAATTTTACACATCTGAGTTATTTTTTTGACTTGGAATTTTTGACATTCATGTTTTTCACATTTTTTTTATTCCAGGAGTTTTAATGACTCAGGATATTACTTAAACTTTAAAACTTGAAAGTCATTCTAAAAATGTTGATATTCTCTATTATATTTCACAAAATGTCTAGTTTCTCTTTTTCTTTAATTGAATACATGTTATAACTTCTCAAAAATTTAGCAACAAATTTCAGACAAAATGGTATTCAAGTATTCTGTGCAATGCACGTGTTGGTTAAACCAGCTCTTACTTGGGCTTTAACATGAGACTGGTCAATTTCTTCAGCCTGCTATTGTATGACTGTGTAAAACAGGTGTTTTATCAGCACATGAGCAAAACACATTGTATTAGTCCGTTTTCATGATGCTGATAAAGACATGCCCGAGACTAGACAATTTACAAAAGAAAGAGGTTTCATTGGACGGACAGTTCTGCGTGGCTGGGTAAGCTTCATAATCATGGTGGAAGGCAAGGAACAGCAAGTCCCGTCTTACATGGATGGCAGCAGGCAAAGAGAGAATGAGGAAGCCGCAAAAGCACAAATCCCTGATAAAGCCATGAGAGCTCGTGAGACTTATCTACCACCATGAGAACAGTATGGGGGAAACTGCCTCCATGATTCAATTATCTCCCACCAAGGTCCCTCCCACAACACATGGGAATTATGGGAGTACAATTTAAGATGAGATTTGGGTGAGGACACGGAGCCGAACCATATCACACATCCTGTCTATCCGCTGGCCATTGTTAGTTCTCTTCAAATCACTTAATTTTTGCTTTATAACAAAATAGGGAATTGCCATCATTCTTTCAGTGATGAATCTCTGCTTCATAGCATCAAATTAACACTCCATTTCTCTATAATTATGCCTTTCTGCACACAAAAACTTTCCACTCAATTATCATTTACAGCTTAATTTTTAAATAAGCTTTTAAAAGTTCTGAATTACAATTACAGAACCATTGCAAAAACAGTAGAGTTCTCCATATATCTCACATCCAGTTTTCTCCGTTGTTATCTTTTTACATTATCATCTTCACATCTGTTGAAACTAAGAAAGCACTGTAACATTCCATTACCAATAGTCAGAATTCAGACTTGATTTAGATTTCACCAGCTTTTCCAATAGTATCATCTTTTGTTCTAGTATCAGTTAGTTACTATATATTATTTGTTTTTCAAACAGATAATTCTCCTCTTGTCTCAGGCACTGTCTTCATCTTACTTTGGTTTTCATGACATTAACAGTCTTGAGGAGCACTGACCATGTATCCAGTAGAATATATACTAACCTGAATGTATCTGGTGTTTTCTCATTATTTGATATGTTAATTTCTTTGAAGACAATTTAGATAGTTATGAAAATTTAATATATTTAATAGTAGAATACAAATAGCTGTACATAAGTCAAATGAAAATGCAATTATATGAATATCCATGACCAAAGTGAAGCTGCCTAGCTAGACATTGATTCTGGCCATCTGTTAGGGAGTGCTTGTAAATGTCATCTATTATAAGACATTTCCTGTTCTCAAACCTGTTAACAGGTACATCTTGGAATCTAGGAAGTAGAACAGCATTTTTTCTACTTAAGATTCTTTCCAGAACAGGTTAACTGACAGCTGGGAAGAGATGTTACCTGACTGCTACTCACAATATAGGTTCAATAAATCCATTTTTTAAAATTATACTTTAAGTTCTAGGGTACATGGGCAAGGAAAAGTAAATCTTAGGAAGGATGGAATTTACTCATGCCAACACATGTAGTTTTTTCTGGGCATTTTCCATCTTAGCATAATACACAACAAGATGATGGGGTTAATTTTGATAATCAAGAAGTAAATTAAAAAGAGTAGACAGAGGTGGAGTTTCTGATGAAAATAAAGGACAGCAAATACTGGAGTGTTTCTTGTTCTAGGCCCCTAATCAATACAACTGTTTAAGGTTAGAGCTTGTCAGTGACACCAATAAAAAGAGATGTGGTCTAAGACTAGAAATTCTTTATCGAATATATATAACTACAAAAGTTAATTACTTTAAAGCAAAAGGCATTTGCATGTCTTTAGCAAAAGCAAAGATACGACAACTGTTTTACTAGAAGACAAAGTAATTTGAATTACATTTCATTCAGTTCTCTGAAACTTACAGTCAAGATATTTTACATGATAAACAACAGTATGTGTACTAATAAGTATATTAAGGTGCAATATATAAGATATAAAGTAACAGTTACTACAAGAAAATAAGAATGGGCTTATTATTTCTGTACATGGGTACTATTTGTGTCCACTATGAGTAATAGATCTGCATCTGAAGAATAATTTAGGTATATTTCTTTGACAAGAAAAATTTTAACAAGAAAAAATGTTTAAATTGTGGATACGATAAATACACAAAATGATAGGTAGACTGTCTATCTGCTCCAGTTACATAGTATGAAGTAATCTTTTTGGAGTAAGGTAGATCTATTAACCGAGGAACTGAGTCTATTTTATTTTTAAACCATTAACAATCACATAAAACGTAAGTTTCACAAAAAAGGTGCTAAATAATGGCAATTGTTAAATTATATAGGTATAAAAGAACAAAAAATCTAACACAGTAATCAGAAAATGTTTCATAAAGTGAAAGCTGAATATGTTTAATTTTAATTTTAATTGAATATGAAATTGTCAATTTTTAAAAAATATACTTAAAGTTCGTTGAAGTGGGAGAGAAGGATAAGCAGGTGGAGCACAGAAAATTATCAGAGCAGTGAAATTACTGTATATGATACTAGAACAGTGAATTCATGCCAATATATTTTGCTCAAACTCATTAAATGTATATCAGCATGAAAGAACTCTAGTGTAAACCATGGACTCTGGGTAATAATTATGTGTAAATGCAGCTTCATTAATTGTAACAAATGTCTCACTCTGATGGGGAATGTTGATAATGGGGGAGGCTATAAATAGGTGGGAGCAGGTTTTATGTGGGAAATCTCTGTAACTTCCATTCATATTTGCTCTGAACCTAAAACTGCACTAAAAAATAAAGCCTGTTAAAAATAAATTACCAACTATAATTTTGAACTCAGGACTTCTAACCAAATGCTCATCAAGCTGTTTTTAGTCAAAGAAAACCTTTGTCTAAATTTATATGGCTTCTGGAATCTATGGAAGTGTGGATATATGAAGAGTAATTTTTTTAAAGGAAAAGAGTTGAATGTCATGTTATAAAATTGAGATATGATAAAGATGCTGTTTGCCTGAAACAAAACTGTATTACAAACATAAGCCTTAAACATCCGACAATAACAATAAGTTAGAATGGATAAATACTCTATATAAAATGCTGATGATCTGTTAAGAAAAGGAGGTTACTACAGAAATGGAAGATGCAGCAATGTACTTTAATGTCTACTTAATGCATAAATATGTTATTTGGTAGCAATAAGAAGTCATCAAATGCCATTTAGTGAATTAGTGACATGATTAAAATAGCAATTGGAAAGATTAACTTCAGAGTGTGTTTAGGATAAATTAAAGTAAAAGAGGTACGATGCTGCCTAATGGTTGCTGAACTTGTTTTAATGAAAGTTATATGTAATAGGATTCTTTCTTGTGAGTGATAATATTCTGTGTGGTAAAATTTCTTTTACACCTTTTGTTTTTTTGTGTTTTTTTTTGAGACAGAGTCTCGCTCTGTCACCCAGGCTGGAGTGCAGTGGCACGATCTCGGCTCACTGCAAGTTCCGCCTCCTGGGTTCACGCCATTCTCCTGCCTCATCCTCCCAAGTAGCTGGGACTACAGGTGCCGGCCACCACGCCCAGCTATTTTTTTTGTATTTTTAGTAGAGATGGGGTTTCACCGTGTTAGCCAGCATGGTCTCAATCTCCTGACCTTGTGATCCGCCCACCTTGGCCTCCCAAAGTGCTGGGATTACAGGTGTGAGCCACCATACCCAGCCACCTTGTGTTTTTTTTATTGCAGCTTATGTTTATTTATATTTTACTCCACACATATTTTGTTTTACCATAAGAATGTGAATTCATATGTTCCTGAAGAAGTACTTAAATATTCTTTAGCACATTATTGTGTAGGCAGAAAACGTGTGCCAATTTGCCAAAACAGAACTGGAAAAAAAAAAACAAAACTGGTCTTTGAAATAATTGGAAAATTAACTAATTATTAACATATGTATAAAGTAATTACTAAATAATAATTACTAAATAATAATAATAATCCTATAGGACTAGGATTTTAATTCAGACATGTCCCAACACATATAAACATAGTGCTCACCTCCACCCATCAGGAATGTTAGAGATGGTTTGGCAATTATCAGTTTGCCTCTAAAAGTGATAAATTGGCAGCCGGCACTAGGGAGAGACAAGCTCCTAATGGTCCACAGCTGTTAACATTAAAGCATTAATTGAATGCAGGTGCCAGGAAGAAGCGAAAGGGGGCTTCCACTGAAATCTCTTGTATTGGGTGAGTGAGCCCGGGCTTGTGCATTAAGGGAAAAAATGGTGGAGTATGACCTTCCTGGGGCACGTCACCAGAAAAGGGAAGAAAGCCTCAGGCGGTCATGTGTAAAACTTTCTAAACACGCTGCACATGCTCACTTCGCAAGGATAAGGAGGGCACTGCACATGTGGGCAGCCCACCCTAAGGGAAGAAACATGGGAAAGGGGTGCACAAGACGCTGGAGGTGGGCCAACCTATAAAGTCCTAGGATCACAGTTAAATGGGACACTTGTTCTTCTAGTTGCCCACCTGGATCTCTTCCAAGTGCACTTTCCTTTCTTTCCTGCTCTGAAGCTTTTTTAAAATAAACTTCCTCTATTGCTCTGAAATTTACCTCGATCTCTTCTCTGCCTTATGCCCCTCAGTCAAATTCTTTCTTCTGAGTAGGCAAGAATTAAGGTTGCCGAAAACTCCTATGAATTTGCCACTGTTAACTGGAATACCTTCCACGAGTAACAACACCCTTTAAGCTTGAAGCAGTCTTTAGTATATCTCTTAAGTCTGTTGCCATGAAATGATCTCATTCTTTACTAATTTGGAATATTTGTATTTGGGTCTAATTTTTTTTTTTTTTTTGAGACGGAGTCTCGCTCTGTTGCCCAGGCTGGAGTGCAGTGGCACAATCTCAGCTCACTTCAAGTTCCGCCTCCCAGGTTCATGCCATTCTCCTGCCTCAGCCTCCCGAGTAGCTGGGACTGCAGGCGCCCACCACCACGCCCGGCTAATTTTTTGTATTTTTAGTAGAGATGGGGTTTCGCCGTGTTAGCCAGGATGGTCTCGATCTCCTGACCTCATGATCTGCCGCCTTGGCCTGGGTCTCATTTTTAAAATACAGTTTTACTGGATGTAGACTTATTGTTTGTTTTTAAGTTTTTTTTTTCTAATTCCTTAAGTAAAATATTAGGTTATTGTTTGAGATGTTTCTTTTCTTATATGTCTTACCTTAAATTTCTTCAAAGCACTGCTTTGCTGAAGCTTTTCAGTTTTACAATGTTGCATTTTCATTTTAATTCACTGCAGCGTATTTTCTTTTTCTTATTTCATTTTTGAACTATTTGTTATTTTCAGTTTTATATTTTTAATTTCTGTTGGTACATAGTAAGTGTATATATTTATGGGGTACATGAGATATTTTGATACAGGCATGTGGTGTGAGAAAATGGACAATGAAGAATAAAGAATGGGGTATTCATCTTGAAAACTGGGGTATACCCCATGAAGAATAGGGTATCCATGCCTCAAGGATTTATGCTTTTCATTATAAATAATCCAATTACATTCTTTAAGTTATATTAAAATATACACAAGCTAATATTGACTATAGTCACCCTATTGTGCTGTTAGATAGTAGGTATTATTCATTCTATTTTTTGTGTGTGTGCTCAACCATCTCCACTTCTGCCCCAACAATTGACTCCAACAGCTCCTGCAATCCTTCCCAGCCTCTGGTCTCCATTCTTCTACTACTCTCTCTGTGCATAAGTTCACTTGTTTTAATTTTTAGATACCACAAATAAGTGAGGATATGTGATGTTTGTCTTTCTGCCCTAGGCTTGTTTCATTTAACATAATGATCTCTAGTTCTATCCATGTTGTTGCAAATGAATGGATCTCATTCTTTTTTATGGCTGAATAGTACTCCATTGTGTATATGTACCACATTTCTTTATGCATTCATCTGTTGATAGCACTTAGGTTGCTTCCAAACCTTAGCTATGTTGTAAACAGTCCTGCAACAAATATAGGAGTGCAGATATCTCTTTGATATACTGATTTCCTTTCTTTGCGCTATATACCCACAATGGGATTGTGGGATCACATAGTAGTTCTATTTGTAGTTTGTTGAGGAACCTCCAAACCGTTCTCCATAGTGATTGTATCAACTTGCATCCCCATTAACAGTGTACAAGTTTTCTCTTTTCTCCACATCCTTGCCAGAATTTGTTGCTGCCTGTCTTTAGGATATAAGCCATTTTAACTGGGGTGAGATTATATCTCATTGTAGTTTTGTTTTGCATTTCCCTGATGATCAATGATGTTGAGCACCTTTCATATGCCTGTTTGCCATTTGTATGTCTTCTTTTGAGAAATGTCTATACAAATCTTTTGCCCATTTTTGATTAGATTGTTGGGATTTTTCCTATAGGGTTGTTTGAGCTCCTTATACAATCTGGTTATTTATTTCTTGTCAGAGAGCTATTTTGAAAATGTTTTCTCCTATTCTTTGGGTTGTCTTTTCATTTTGTTGATTGTATCCTTTGCTGTGCAGAAGCATTTTAACTTGATTTGATCCCATTTTTCCACATTGGCTTTGGTTGTTTGTGCTTGTGGGGTATTGCTCAAAAAGTCTTTCTAAAGACTGGTCCTGGGAATTTTTCTTAATATTTTCTTGTGGGAGTTTCATAGTTTGAGGTTTTATGTTTAATTCTTTAATTCATTTTTATTTTATTTTTGTATATGGCAAGAGATAGGGTTCTAGTTTCTTTTGCATGTGGAGATCCAGTTTTCCTAGCACCATTTATTGAAGAGACTGCCTTTTCTCCAATGTATTTCTTGGCACTTTTGTCAAAAATGAGTTCACTATAGGCGTGTAGATTTGTTGCTGGGTTCTCCATTCTGTTCCATTGGTCTATGTGCGTGTTTTTATGCCAGTACCTTGCTGTTTTGATTATTATAGCTTTTTAGTATAATTGGAAGTCAGGTAATGTGATTCTTCCAGTTTTGTTCTCTTTGCTTAGCATAGCTTTGGCTATTCTTGATCTTCTGTGTTTGTATATAAGTTTTAGGATTTTTTTTTCTGTTTCTGTGAAGAGTGTTACTGGTATTCTTTTAGGTATTGCATGGAATCTATAGATTGCTTTGAGTTGTATGAACAATTTAAAAATATTGATTCTTTCAATCCATAAGCATGGAAGATTTTTCCATTTCTTGGTGTTCTCTTCAATTTTCTTCATCAGAGTTTTATAGTTTTCATTATGGAAGTGTTCTACTTCTTTGGTTAATGCCTGGGTATTTAACTTTATTTGTGGCTATTGTAAATGAGATTATTAATTTTTTCACGTTGTTCACTGTTGGTATATACTGATACTAATATATGCTACTGATTTTTGCATGTTGATTTTGTATTCTGAAACATTACTGAATTTGTTTATAAGTTGTAATAGTTTTCTTGTGAAGTCTTTAGGGTTTTCCAAATATAAGATTGTATAATCAGCAAACAAGGATAATTTGACTTCTTACTGTTGAATTTGGATGCTCTTTACTTCTTTCTCTTATCTGATTGCTCTAGCTAGGTATTTCAATATTATACTATATAACAGTGGTGACAGTGGGCATCCTTCTTGTGTTTCAGATCTTAAAGGGAATGTTTATGTTTTTCCCCATCCAGTATTAAACTAGCTGTGGGTGTGTCATATATTGGCTTTTATTATGTTGAGGTATATTTTTTCTATGCCCGTTTTTTTGAGGGTTTTGATCATGAAGAGATGTTGAATTTTATGAAATACTTATTTTCAGCATCAATTGAAATAATCATATAGTTTTTATCCTTCATTCTGTCTATATGGTATATCCCCTTAATTAATTCATGTATGTTGAACCAACCTTGGTTGCCCACAAATCCCACTTGGGCATAATGAGTGATCTTTCTAATGTATTGTTGAATTTGGTTGGCTAGTATTTTTTTCAGGATTTTTGCATCAATATTTGTCAGAGATATTGGCCTGCAGTTTCCTTTTTGTGGGTGACTTTGTCTTTTTTTTGGTATCCCAGAAATATTGGTCTTGTAGAATGAGTTTGGACTTTGTCTTTTTTTAGTATCTCAGAAATATTGGTCTTGTAGAATGAGTTTGGAAGTTCTCCCTTCTCCTCTATTTTTTACAATAATTTGAGCAGCAATGGTATTAGTACTTTTTAAAATGTTTGGTAAAATTCAGCAGAGAAGCCATTGGGTCCTGAACTTATTTTTACTGAGAGACTTTTTATTATGATTTTGGTCTTGTTGTGTGTTATTGGCCTGTTAAGGTTTTGGATTTGTTCCTGATTCAATCTTGGTAGGTTGTATGGCTCCAAGAATTTTTCTTTTTCTTCTAGATTTTCCAATTTATTGGTATTTATTTGCTCACAGTAGCCACTAATAATCCTTTCAGTTTCTACAGTATCAGTTGTAATGTCTCCTTTTCATTTCTGATTTTATTTGGGTTTTCTCTTTTTATTTTTCTTAGTCTGGATAAGGGTTTGTTGATTTTGTTTAACTTTTCAAAAATCAACTTTTGTTTCATTGGTCTTATTGATTTTTTTTCATTTCAATTTCATGTATTTTTGCCCTGTTCTTTATTATTATTTTCTACTGATCTTGGGTTTGGTTTGCTCTCACTTTTATAGTTCTTTAAGATGCATGGTTAGACTTTTTATGTGATTTTTTTCTCTCTTTTTTTGATGTAGGCACTTGTAAACTTCCTTCTGAATATTTTTTTGCAGTATCCTATAGGTTTTAATATGTTGTGCTTCCATTATCATTTGTCTCAATAAATTTTTCAAATTTCTTTTTAATATTTTTATTGCCCCACTGGTCATTCAGGATCATATTGTGTACTTTCCTTGTATTTGTGTTATTTCTAAAATGTCGCTTGTTATTAATTTCTAGTTTTATTTCATTTTGGTCAGAGATGATACTTGATATTATTTCAATGTTTTTGAATATTTTATGACTTGTTTTGTGAGCTAATGTATGCTCTATCCTTGAGAATGATCTATGTGCTGAGGACGAGAATGTGCATCTGGCAGCCTTTGGATAAACTCTTCTGTAAATATTTATTAGATCCATTGGGTGCAGATTGAGTCTGATATTTGTTCATTTTCTGTCTAGAAGTTCTGTCCAATGCTGAAAGTGGGGTGTTGAAGTTTCTCGCTATTACTGTACTGAAGTCTATCTCTCTCTTTAGTTGGGATAATATTTCCTTTACATACCTGGGTGCTCCAGTGTTGAGTGCATATATATTTAAAATTTTTATATCCCCTTGCTGAACTGACCACTTTATCATTACATAGTGACCTTCTTTGTGTCTTCTTATAATTTTTGTCTTGAAATAAATTTTGTCTGATATATGTACAGCCACTTCTGCTTTTTTTGTTTTCATTGGTATGAAATATCTTTTGCCATCCCTTTATTTTTAGTCTGTGTGTGTCTTTACAGGTGAAGTATGTTTCTTATAGGCAACAGATCGATGGATTTTTTTAAATCCATTCTGCCACTCTAGGTCTTTTGATTGGAGACTTTAGTACATTTATATTCAATGTTATTATTGATAAGTAAGGACTTACTCCTCTCATTTTGTTATTTGTTTTCTAGTAGTTTTGTAGTCTTCTCTTTCTTCTTTCTTTCCTTCCTGTCTTTTCTTAGTGAAGATGATTTTTTCTAGGGATATGACTTAGTTTCTTGCTTTTTATGTTTTGTGTATCCATTGCATGTGTTTCAGTTTGAAGTTACCATGAGGTTTGCAAATATTCTCTCATAACCCATTATTTTAACCTGATAACCAGAACACCATTTGCATAAACAAACAAGCAAAAAGAAAACTAATAAAAACTATATGTCTTAACTTCATCTCTCTTTACTTTTTAACTTTTGGTTGTTTCTAGTTAATCTTATTGTACTTACTGTGTCTTGAAAAGTTGCTGTTTTTTATTGGTTAATCATTTAGTCTTTCTACTTAGGTTAAGAATAGTTTATACACCACAGTTATTGTGTCATAATACTCTGTTTTTCTGTGTACTTACTGTTACTAGTGAGTGTTGTACCTCTAGGTGATCATTTGTTGCTCAATAATGTTCTTTTTTTCTGACTGAAGTACTTCCCTTAGCATTTCTTGTTGGACAACTCTGATATTAATAAATCCTTCAGCTTTTGTTTGTCTTCTTTATGTTTGGATATTTTAGCAGGATATACTATTATAGGGTAAAAGTTTTTTTTTTCCTTCACTGTTTTAAATATGTCATGCCACTCTCTGCTGGCTTTTAAGGTTTCCAGTAAAAAGTCTGCTGTCAAGTGTATTGAAATTCCCTTGTATGTTATTTGTTCCTTTTCACTTGCTGATTTTAGAATCCTTTCCTTATCTCTGACTTTTGGGAGTTTGATTATTACATGCCTTGATATTGTTTTCTCTGGGTTAAATCTGATTAGTGTTCTATAACTTTCTTGTACTTGGATATTGATATCTTTCTCTAGGTTTGGAAAATTCTCTTTTATTTTCACTTTGAATAAAACCCCTATCTCTTTCTCTACCTCATCTTTAAGCCCAGTAACACTTAGATTGGCCCATTTGAGGCTATTTTCTAGCTCCCTTAGGCATGCGTTACTGTTTTTATTATTTTTTCTGTTGTATTTTCTGACCATGTGTTTTTAATTAGCCTGTTGTGAAGCTCACTGATGCTTTCTTCTGCTTGATCAGTTCTGCTAGTAAAAGGCTGTGATGTATTCTTCAGTATGCCAATTGCATTTTTCAGCTCCAGAATTTCTGCTTAATTATTTTTATTTATTTTAAACTCCTTGATAAATATTTTTCTGTTAGAATTCTGAATTCCTTTTTTGTGTTATCTTGAATTTCTTTTTTTCTTTTTTTTTTTTTTTTGAGACGGAGTTTCGCTCTTGTTGTCCAGGCTGGAGTGCAATGGCGTGATCTCAGCTCACTGCAACCTCTGCCTCCCAGGTTCAAACAATTCTCCTGCCTCAGCCTCCTGAGTAGCTGGGATTACAGGCGCCTGCCACCATGCCCAGCTAATGTTTTGTATTTTTAGTAGAGATGGGGTTTCACCATGTTGGCCAGACTGGTCTTGAACTCCCGACCTCAGGTGATCTGCCTGCCTCTGCCTCCCAAAGTGCTGGGATTACAGGTGTGAGCCACCTCACCCAGCACTTTGAATTTCTTTGAGTTTTCTTAACACAGCTATTTTGAAATCTCTGAAAGGTCACATATCTCTGTGTTTCTAGGATTGGTTCCTGGTGCCTTATTTAATTCATTTTGTGAGGACATGTTTTTCTGGATGTTGTTGATGCTAATAGATGTTCAGTGTCTAGTCACTGAAGGGTTAGGTATTTGTAATATTCATTGTCTGGGCTTATTTGTAGCCATTTTTGAGGGGATGGCTCTTCCATTATTTGAAAGGACTTGGGTGTTGTGATCTAAGCTGTATCCAAGCTGTTCATAGTTGAACAATGAACATTAACAAATTCTTATATTTTTTGTGTAAATTCAGATGAAGATGCTCCTGTTTTTTAGGATAAATAGAAAAGAGGCAAAGAGAGTGAGAAATGTAACATAGATGGACTGGGAGGGAATATTCTATTATTTGTAGTTCTGATTCACCCTGTGAGTAGCTGACAGCTAAACATTTATGCTTGCTTTTATGTCCTTGGATGTTTTGTATTTTGTGGCAACATTCTAAGATTTATTTATATCACATTGTGTCTTTTTAACACTCTTAAAGAAAGATTTAGGTACAGGAAATACAAAAGGAAATGCTTCTGTTACATCTCATAACGTGGTCATTTGTAGAAGCTTCAGAGCTTATCTGTGCAGTGCAAAGTTAGAAAACGTAGGAGTTCTATCACTATTAAGCCATTTAGCTGTGCCCTGCTCTACAGTTATAATTTGTGTTTCTGAGCTTTATCTGCTGTGTGTTAAGCATATGCTTTTAGTCTCAAGAGGGACTCTGGATTATTAGAGAAAAATTAACCCAAACAGAAAATAAATTCTGTAATATTAACTCTGATGGTGCCCTATTATTCTGAGAAAAAGGGACACATTATCTCAAAGTTCGCTGTTTATTGTAGGCCTTTCTCTGATCATCGCTGAGGCACTGAGATAAATAACTTGCCCAAGAGTTTGCTAATTATTTTCCTCACTACTTCATTTCAACTGGGTTTAAACATTTTTTCCATAGAAGGTATGTTTTTGTATTATTAATAGTCATGATTAAGCAATTTCAAATTCATCATAGTACTACAAATAAGCATAGATAATATATTTATCAGCTGATTTACAAGGTTATAATATGAAAGCATTTTGATTAGACTTTTACCCTCCACCCTTCATCACAATTTTAAACTGATTTTATTGACTAAAAATCTTAAGAAACATTTGGGCTTTAAGCCAAAATGTGATGCTATTTGAAATCTGATAAAATGTCAACATTATATTTGGATGAAATATTAATTACTTTATCTGCTAGCACAGTCAGTATTGCTGACTAAATTTATTTAGCAACAGAAAAAAAATTCTAAAAAACCCCAGGACTTATCCTCTCTCATTTGACTTCAAAATTCATATTTAATATAGAAAATCATGGTTAATACTTATTTTTAGATGTCAGCTTTTTCCATTTAGTCAAAGTATTTGAAAAATTATTAGTTTAAGAATTTATTTGCTTTTTAAAATCACAACTGAGAAATAATGTGTACTTTATGTATTAATTTTATAGCCCATTAAGGATCTTGAAAGAAAACTGCATGAAGTATTTAAAAATGTAATATCTGAGAATGCTCAATTGCTGCAAATATCTGCCTGAGTTTTGTAATCCTAGATATCACTAGAGATTATAATATTCAGTAAAAAGCTCCAAAACTAGTACAGATGGTATATATTTTTATCCTATTTGTGTTACAGACACAGTATATTGACTAGCCTGTAGCTATCTACACCTCTGCTTCCACCTCCTACCTTCTTTCTTACAGGTATAACCCAAATCTGTTTAGGTCAACAAATTACCCAAATCCAAAAGATAACCATTATCATTTAAAGCCAGTCATGTTAATTGTATTCCCTTTTACCAGATATGTCTTTGACCAGCCTTTGTAAAGTAGAGGCTGCCATGTTACTCAAATCTAGTGAAACCAATCTAGGTGTCCATCGGTGGTTGATTGAATACACAAAGTGTGGTATTTATACAGAATGGAATATTATACAACCCTAAAAAAGATGAAATCAAGTCTTTACAGCAACGTGGATGGAGCTGGAGGCCAGTTTCCTAAATGAACTAACTCAGAAAAAGAAAATCAAATACCATAGGTTCTTACTTATAAGTGGGAGTGAACTAATGGGTACACATGGATGTAAAGATGGAGGTAATTGACTATGCAGACTCCAAAAGGGAGAGTGAGAGGAGGGAGGGAGGATTGAACAATTATTTGCTGGGTATAATGTTCAATATTAGTGTGATGAATTCCCTAGAAGCCCAATCCCCACCATTACCTAATATAGCCATGTAACAAACATGTACTTGTACCCTAGAATCTAAAATTTAAAAAATAAGTAATTAAAATAAAAAATAAGAAGAAAGAAAAGAATGCCGAAAGCCTTCTGGGAGTTTCATTATTTGAAAAATACAGAAACAATATAACAACAACAACAATAGAAAGATTGTCCCATGCTTCTTTATGTTTAGGATGCTAATGATAATAGATTATATCTTGAGCTGTGGTAGCCATTTGCCACTGGTATAAAGACTAAAGGCAACACATTGAGATGAGAAAGAGCAGAGAGTTGAAAACAGCTTGAGTCCCTGATGACATATTTGAGCTGTTTTATAGTTCTAAATTGCATGTCTCTCTACCTCTTAAATAAGCAGTAGGTGCTGTCATATTTTATGCCAGAATTTGCAGGGTTTTCTATTGTAGCTATAAACATTTGTAATATTAAATTACTTTCCAATTAATTCATATCATACTGGAGAAAGAAACCTCATTTTTAAAATGCCTTCAGCCAAACTGCTCCATAGTTGTAAGAAATGTGAGTTTAAATTTTGTAGAATAAATAGATGCATGCCAGTTTGCTTTGTAAGGATGATAACAATAAGTTTCAAAACCTAACTTTTTACTAAGGAAATGTTAAATATTTTTTATGCTACACATCAAACATTTCAACAACCTCTAGTGTAGTTACCTATGAAGGCCAACATTTAAACATTTGGAGAAATAACTCTTCAGAGTGAAAATAATTAAGCTTAATGCCTTTTGAGGGCTTTCACAGTGATGTTGAAAGTTCTATCATAACTTAGGCCTTCATGTATTTCAAAATGAAACAAACAAGAGAACAAGAATAAGATGAAAATGTTACAAAAGTTATAATACAGCAGTACCTTGGAATTATTAAAGGCACAGATGAACGTCGTTACTCTTTGAAATGATTAGTTATTAGTTCTGGATGACAGAAAGAAAGAATGTACCACATATTAATTTTATTAAAATGAGACTCCATGGAATTCCTCATACATTGTCTTATATGTATGATTTCAACACGAATACATTAAGTTTACTACAGAATTATTAGACATTACTTACTCTAAGGGCCTATAAACTATTTTTTTGAGAAGGGCCAGATAATAACTACAGGCATACCTCAGAGATTTTGCAGGCTCAGTTCTAGACCAAGGCAATAAAGGGAAGATCACAATAAAGCTAATCACACAATTATTTTGGTTTCACAGTATAAAAAAAATTGTGTTTAAACTATATTGTAGTTTATAAAATGTGAAATAGCATCATCTCTAAAAAATAACATACAGAGCTTAATTAAAAATACTTTATTGCTTAAATCAATTATAGCAATTTTTAGCAGCTTCAATGAGTTGTAATCTTTTATCTGGCAGAGGGTCCGGCCTTCACGTTGATGGCTGCTGACTGATCAGGATGGTGGTTGCTGAGGGCTGGGGTGGCTGTGGCAATTCTCAAAATAAGACAAAAATGAAATTTTCTGCATCAATTGACTCTTTTTCACTGAAGATTTTTTTTTAACCACGAAATGCTGTTTTATAGCATTTTCCTATAGTAGAACTTTTTCCAAAATTGGAGTCAGTTCTTTCAAATCCTGCCACTGCTTTATCAACTAAGTTTATGTAATACTGTAAAATTTTTGACATTTCAACAATGTTCACAGCATTTTCGCTAGCAGTAGATTCCATCTCAAAAAAACCTTTATTTGTTCATCCTTAAGAACCAACTCCTCATCCATTAGAAGTGTATCATGAGATTGCAGCAATTCAGTCACATCTTCTGGCTCCACTTCTAATTCTAATTCTCTATCTGTTTTTATCACATCTGATTTACATTCTCCACTGAAGTCTTGAGCACCTCAAAGTTATCCAGGAGGGTTGGAATCAAGTTTTTTTGAAAATCTTGTTAATGCCAATATTTTGACCTCCCAGGAATCGCTTTTTTTTTTTTTTTTTTTTAACAGGGTTTCATGGCTCGCTGCAGCCTCAATCCCCTGGGCTCAAAAAATCCTCCTGCCTCAGCCTCTGAAGTTGCTGGGACTACAGGCACACATTACTATGCCCAATTAATGTTTTAATTTTTTGTCCAAATGAAGTCTCACTGTATTGTCCAGGCTGGTCTTGAACCCCTGGTCTCAAGCAATCTTTCTATCTCAACCTCCTAAAGTATTTTGATTATGGATGTTAGCCACTGCACCCAGGCCATGAATGTTTTTCTGTGGCATCTAAAACAGTGAATCTTTTCCAAAGCTTTTCAATTTATTTTCCCCAGATCCATCAGAATAATTACTATCTATGGTACCTATAGTCATAAAATGTATTTTTTATATAGTAAGGCTTGAAAGTGGAAATTACTCCTTGATCTATGGGCTGTAGAATGGATGTTTGGTTAGTAGGCATGAAAACAACATTAATCTCCTTGTTCATCTCCATTAGAACCTTAGGTGAAAAGATGTGTTGTCAATGAGCCGTAATATTTTGAAAATAATTTTTTTTCTCTGAGCACTGAGTCTCAACAGTAGGCTTAAAGAACTCAGTAACCCATCCTATAAACAGATACACTATCATCCAGGCTTTGTTCTTTCATTTATAGAGCACACGCAGAGTAGGTTTAGCCTAACTCTTAAGGGCCCTATGATTTTTGGAAACGTAAATGAATATTGGCTTCAACTTAAAGTCACCAGCTGCATTAGCCTCTAATAAGAGAGTCAATCTGTTCTTTGAATTTTTGAATCCAGGCATTGACTTCTCTTCTCTAGCTTTGAAAGTCCTAGATGGCATTTTCTTCCAATAGAAGGCTGATTCACGTACATGGAAAATCTGTCAATTAGTATAGCCACCTTTAACAATGATCTTAGCTAGATCTTCTTGATAACTTGCTGCAGCTTCTATATCAGTACCTGCTGCTTAACCTTGCACTTTTATGTTATAGAGACAACTTCCTTACTTAAATGTCTTAACTTCTGGTAGCTTCAGACTTTTCTTCTACAGCTTCCTCACCTCTTTCAGCTGTTGTAAAATTGAAGAGACTAAGGGCTTTAATCTGGATTAGTCTTTGACTTAAGGGAATGTTGCGTGTGGTTTGATTTTCTATCCAGACTACTAAAACTTTCTATGTATCAGCAGTAAAGCAGTTTCAGTTTCTTATCATTTGTGTGTTCACTGGAGTAGCACTTTTAATTTCCTTCAAGAACTTTCTCTTTACATTCCTAACTTGGCTAATTATTTGGCATAAGAGGCCTGTTTTTTAACCTATCTCAACTTTCTAGATGGCGTTCTCTTTAAGCAAAATCACTTTTAGCTTTTGATTTAATGTGAGAGGTATGCAACTCTTCATTTAACTTAGAGGCCATTGCAGGGTTTTTAATGGGCTCAATTACAGTATTATTGTATCCCAAAAATAAGGAGGAAAAGCTGGTTGGTAGGGAAGTCGGAAAACACACCTTTATTGTGTAAGTTCACTGTTTATATGGGCATGTTTTGTGGCACCACAAAAAAATTGCAATAGTAACATCAAAGATCACTGATCATAGATCACCATAGCAGATATAATTTTAAAAAGTTTGAAATATTGTGAGAATGATCAGAATGTGGCACAGAGAAGTGAAGTGAGCAATGCTATTGGAAAAATGGTGCCCAAAGGTTTGCTTAATGCAGGGTTCCCACAAACATTGAATTTGTGAAAAAACGCAGTATCTGCAAAGTACAATAAACCAAAAGTAATAAAATGACGTATGCCTGCACTTAGACTCTGTAGGTCATTAAAGTGCCTGTCCCAATTACTCACTGCCTTTGTTATATGGTTAAAATAGCCATATATAAGACCAAAGTGAATGGGTATGTTGTTTTGCAATAAATATTATTTACAAAAACTGGCAGCAGGCCAGATTTGGCTCCAAAGCTGTAGATATGACCCCTCTTCAGATTGAATTTTCTTGAAAGTTGACACAATTCAGATTGACAAATTTTTTTTATAGAAGAGCTCCAAAACTTGACATTGTAGTAGTAAAATTTAGCAAATGACATGGTTTCAAAAACCTCCCACCAAAGGTTTATGGAGTTTACAAATTAAACTTTTTAAGTAGTGATTCTATAGGAAAAAAAAATACCCTGGCTGGGTGCAGCGGCTCATGCCTGTAATCCCAGCACTTTGAGAGGACAAGGCAGGCAGATCACAAGATCAAGAGATCAAGACCATCCTGGCCAACATAGTGAAGCCCAGTTTCTACTAAAAATACAAAAATTAGCTGGGCGTGGTGGCGGGCACCTATAGTCCCAGCTACTCAGGAGGCTGAGGCAGGAGAATTGTTTGAACCAGGGGTATGGAGGTTGCAGTGAGCCGAGATCGCACCACTGCACTCCAACGTGGGCAACAGAGCGAGACTTTATTTCAAAAAAAAAAAAAAAAATCCTGAAATAGAAATCTGCATAATGAATTCATGGTCTTGTTTTCAATCTAAATCTTCCTCCTATTTTCGAATTGATCAGAAAACTCAGTTGTTGTTATTTAAATGTAAAATGAAAAAAACAAAGCCCGATTCTACTAGTTGCTGTATAAAAACAATGATCTCAAATAATCCACAACCTTTTGTTTTCTCGTGTAGTCCAGTGGTCCAGAATCAGGAAGCTGCTTAGGTGGTGGTTCTGGATTAGGTAGCATAGATTTATTTACTAATATGCAGTGGGTTTAGGGATCACAGTAACACTTTTAGGACACATAAAATGTTTTAATTTCTCTTAAAATCAAAAGAAGAAATATTTAGGTCAGAAAAAATGTGTCTATTTATAGTATCAATATAATCATTTTATAACAATACCATAATTATATATAGCTAAAATGTTATTTTTACCAATTGTGTAGCTTGATATCATAAGAGTAATACTTACTTTTGTGGAGAGACTTCTCATTCTTTCGCCTGTTCCTTATCTGCCCCATTCAGATATGCGATATATGTACACATATACACACACACACACACACACACACACATATACACATATACATACATATATATGTGTGTGTGTGTATATATGTATATACATGTGTGTATGTGTATATATACACACACACATATATGTATGTATATGTGTGACAGAGAAAGAGAGAAAAAGGGCCCACAAAGACCAAATTAAAAGGAATAGAAGTTCCTAGGGCCTCAGAAAATTATAATGTATTGCTGTCAATGTGGCTCTTGATTCAGGATCCGTCATGAAGTTGGTTAAGACAAGCTGCCAGCAAGAGCTGCAGTTTCTGAAGACTTGTCTGAGGCTCAGGGTCCACTTCCAAGCTTATTCACATGGCTGTTGGCTGGAGGTTTTGATTCCTCTCCACAGGGGTTGCTGCTCATATTTGGTTTTCCCCAGATTGAGTGGTTTCAAAGAAAATAAGCATGAGTGAGCAAGAAGATATACTGTTTATTATAACTTAATCTTGAAACCAGAATGCCATCATTTTTGTTGTATTCTACTAGTCACAGTCCAATCCTGGTGATTTTGGAGGTACTTCATAAGGGTGTGAATAGCAAGAAGCAGGAAGTACTGGGTGTCATCTTGGCAGCAAACTACCATTCCAGGGGCGTCAGGACAGCCATGGTACAACATTACCTTATGTGGGACGGAAGTAATAAGAATGCACCTCAGACAGAATTGTACTCACTGAATACAAAACTTCAAGCTAAGTTTTATTTTTAAAATTTACTTTAAAATAAAATAGAATTCTTCATATTTTATAATACATTGCTAAATTTAAGAAAAATAATGTTATACAGTAATTAACAATTATTATTGCTTACTGAACATACCTCCACTGATAAAGTTTTCATAAAATCTTATCTACTGGGAATAACTATGCCACATATTTTATAAGCCAACCTTTACAATTAGAAGACTAATATATGTATCAGTGTTTGTATCTTTTATTTGTTTTTGTGTATCACTGCCTCAAATATTCTGTAGAAAAAAAATACATACTTAAGAGCAAAAATTAAAGTAGATAAAATATAATTCTGTCATAACTTTCTCTTTATAAAATAAATTCTGTGAAATTAAAATATGGTCCAACATAAACAACGAGTCAATCCTTAGGTCTTCAACACAATTGTTATAATTCCAATTTCTCCCACTGACTTTCTTATTGGTTTGTTGTATCTACCAGACTTATATTTCTCCCTCCAGAGACTGCATATAGAGGTTGTACTTCATTTGTCTCTTTTCATGAAAAAAGGAACATGCTTCTCACAGAAACTTCTTCCTTTTTCTTTTTGCGGTAATTGCAGACTTCTTTGTTGCTGAGCTCAGATACTAAGAAATCCATTACTCCTTTTCAGCTAATGTGAAGTGTATGTATCCCTTGGCTGTCCCAAGGAGAGAAGAAAAACACAGACAGGAGAAAAAAAAAAATCAGTCAGAACTGGAAGATGCTGACTCAGGTTTCTACCCGCAGTACAATAGCCACTCTTTCTTGAAATGCAGTTGTCAATAGACATCAGAATTAATCCTTTCCAGTACAGTGTTGCAAACTGTTGATAATGAACATCATGCACGTATTTTTTCACCTCATTTTACATAAAATAAATGATATATAAGTGTAACTACTTAACATGTTAAAGTCATCTACATGGGAAAAATTATGCCTCAAAGTTATCTGAAATCTTTGTTACTTGCTTTTGTATTATCATTTTCTTTATCACTTAAGTAACTCTTAAAGTGACATCAAATTTAATAGTTTTCTTTCTTTAAAATACTTTCACACCATTTTTCATTTTATAACTCTTACATTTATAAGTTTATTGATGAATTTATGCATTCATTCAACAATTCAGCATTCATTAAATGTATATAAAGTGTTAATGAAGACCAGAACGTACAGGTAGAAATAAAAACTATTGATAAACTGTTCTGGAGCTCATACTACTTAGCTAAAGGATGCTATATACTTGAATAAGGTGATCAGAGAATCACCTGGCCAAAATATTATTTTAAACAATTATGTTTGTTGATAAGAATAAATATAACACATACTTTTGTGCAAAGATCACTCATTCATTCCTCTTCTGCCCCAGCTATAGCATCCATATGTGCTTCGAAATTACTAAAATAATTATGAATACCCTGCCTGTGCATAAAATATAATAGAATAGGGATAAGTACATTGCACAGACCAGAAAAATGTTTTTGTTGTTTTTCTAATTAAATACAGAGGGGCCAGACTGATTGGATGCAATACATTCAGCACACAATTCCACTTACTGAGAAAACAGCAGAGGAGGTCAGGCACTGGCAGCAGCTAACTAACACCATCTAATTGGAGGAGGAAGAGCAGGCCATGGGACAGATGGAGAACAAGCTACTTGGATCACTTTTTATACTACAAATCAACAGCTTTGAGAAGCAGTTATGTTGAGAACCCCATGGTTTTTTCAATGTTTAAACCAAGTCAAAGCTGGTACTTCAGTTGTTCCTCCCTCATGGAGCACCAAAGAGTACTGGGAAGACCAAGGAGAGCCACATCTTATGCAAATTATAGGGGCAGAACAACAAAAATTGAATGTATTGAAATTGGAGCCTTGGCAATGGCTTCTAGTCATCATGATGCCAAGTAGAGGAAAGTATCTGAATTGGAATTGGCAGCTCTCTCACTATACACTGCAGGGATGCTGGATCACTGAACTCAAAATGTCTGTACTAATCAACTAGCCCTTCAGTATGACATCTCTGTTATACAACATATTTCAGGTTAGTTTGAGGATTTTATATTTCACCTATTTTCTTTCTTCCTTTCCCATCATTATGTATAATTAAATTAAGCATTTTAAAGTGTAGGCATTTTTATACATGTTGTGAAAAAGGAGGGAGTGACATCAAAGGCCAGAGTTCATAATGTCCCTGATACTGGCGCAGGAAGAGTTACCATCACCGGCCAGGTGGTCTCTAACTTGGTATAATTTATGTCTCATGCGGTGTCAATGACCCTCGAACTGCTGGGCTTCTCATTTTCTTGTCTGCATAAAACAAGAGGATTGAAATGAAGTGTTATGATTTATTTTTCCGACAAAGATGAATGAAATGTCAAGAGCAGCAAGAAGAAATTTTAGATACTGTCACATTTGTGTCCTGCAACATTTGGTATTATTTTTTTACTTTAACATCTTTAGGTAATAGATTATTATGTTAAAAAGATTTAACTATTTGTGTGTGAACTTTAGTTTCTTAAACTCAGCCTTAAGAGATATAACATCAACTATATATATATACACACACATATATATACACATATATATACACATATATATACACATATATACACATATATATACACGTATATATACACACACACATTATATATATATATATATATATATACACATATATATATTTTAAAAGTATATTAAATATGGCTCGGAACCTATGTGCTGATACCATGTTAAGACTATTGATTTCAGTCACTACTGAGGTTCTTTCACCCTCCAATAATTGCATAAGAAATCAAGGACTCTTAAGCAATGCTAAGAAACAGCAGAAAGTACCTTCATTCTTCAGCTCATCATAATTGTCTATGTTCTAATTTTCCCAGATTATAAGACTCTTGAAGTTTTTGCTTTTCCTGCTTATGAACCAAACTTGGGCCTGGAAATTTTTACTGATAGTAGTAGTCATATAACTCAAGGTCCTGTTCCCTAAGGGAAACACTCAGGTATTGCCCTGTTTATTCATTCCCTTCCTGCTGGGTCTCAAGGGTGTACTTTTTTGCATTGCCATCTATTTGGACTCTTAGGGAGTCTCTTCACCCTATTTGGCAAACTTAAAGTCATTTACCTATTTATCTTCTATATTACCTAAATAACCACAGAAACATAAATGTTTAGAAATCAGAAACCGGAAACATAGTTGTACACATGCTACAAGTATTTAGCCTAACAACAACAAATCTCTCCTGGGGCAAGGAAACCAACAGTCTTATTACCTATTTGGAAGGAGGAAAGTTACTATAGGGAGAATAAAACACAAATTAATATTTCAACACACTATTCTGCCCCACTTACACCTTTAAAATTAAAAAGGAATACCCTTGCCATACATTTTAATTTTATCTGGATATTAGACTTGATTTATTAGTATTTTATTTCCACAATAAAAGAGAACGTAATTGTTTATGGCAGTGATATATATGTTCCTTGAAAAATTATCACAGCTCACCTACTGAATGTTGAGTCTCATACTCTTATTGCAAGTGATTCATTAGCAAATCATGATAATAATAATGACCTTAATAAGATCTGTCATAAAATAGATGTCTGTTATGTGCCAGAATTTACCAGGATATTTTCACACATTATCTCATCAACTCTCAACAATGCTGAAGCAGATATTATTATTCTAATATTTCATATTAAGCTCAATTAAATTAAATTCACATAGATAGTAAATTGAGGTGCCTTGATTCAACCCCATGTCTATACGTACATTACATAGTATCATTTTCCAGTACCTCATCATGGTGATTTTTCCAGCCATTTTTTAATCAAACAAACAATTCTTGTAACAATTTTGAGACAGTATACTTTTTCTGGAAAACATAAATTTTATTTTTAATTTCAAAGGTTAGTATAAAGTTATACATATTTATTTTTTGTTTTTTTTAAATTGTCCTCAGCACTTATGATATTATAGCCATCTTTATTTTTTTAAATATATTGATTAAAATAGTGGAGTCATTTTTGAATGTTTTGTTAAAATATTATTTTTTGATATATTACTTATTTTTCTCATTGACTCACCAATTTTTGCCTTGCATGTATTGGTTGATTTTCTCCAATTTTTCTGTTTTGATATTAACACTGAGAAACTTATTTACTTATTTTCATTGTTATGTATCAGTTAAAGTGGTGAAAGGAATTTATCTTTCTTGATTGATTTTTTAAAAGTATTCAATATATTTTGAAATGTCTTAATATTGCTATTATTAAGTCATATAAGACTTGATTCTTTGGGCATTTATTCACTAACTATTTGTTGAGGGTTTTAATAATCTAGAGACTATTTTCGGTGTGGTGAATACTGTGAAATATATGGCAGAAAATATTCTTTGCTCATAGATCAAAGAGCTATGGCGGGGGGTGATGGTGAGAGTCAAAAAATAAGCAAATTCTTTGTTGTTCTCTACATTGTCCCCAAACTGAGTAGCTGCTGTTAAGACCTGAGTAAAACTTGCCATCTTACCACCCTTTCTTTACTTTGGAGTTGGAGAGTCCTCAAAAGAGCAGCCGCAAAGGACACACTAAGACTAGAGTGATTTAGCTCTGTCTCAGGGTCCAGGTTGAATTTTGAGAAAGCCTCAATAAAGTGCAAATGGAAATCAGTGGAGGACTCACCTGTATTCTGAGTACTACAGGAAAGTAACTCATCTCCCTTTAGTCAAAAGGCTTCAAGTACTTCCATTAGCAACCAAGATCCATGGGTTTCTAATGCCCTCAGATCTTCCTTAGTTTTGAGGGAGGGGACATGAACTAGTTGCCTTCCCTTAGCCACCTTATCCTTTGATGGAGTGGTCTTCTGAACCCTTGTGTGGTTGCGCCTTTGAAAGAGCAAAGCCTCCTAGTTGCAGAATTTCACAAGTATCCGGTGCACATCCTGTGTGTGGTTGGGGGGTACTTTAAACTGTTAGCATGCTTCTGAATACTGCAGACTTTTGGGGCACAGTGAATATAAGTCCCTAAATGAGTGCTATCAGCTGATAAGGAAGACACAGTTATGACCCTGGGGTCCTCAGTTGCTTCTCAGTAGCATCTGTTTTGGTGATGATGGTTTTCTTCCTAATGAAGGGCTGGTTTTCCTCATGTTGAGATAAGAACAAATGTATATTATAGAGCACTTTGTTCTCTCCTCTCTGTTTACCTTCATCACATCAGCACCTTGTTTTACTGCCTTTTCCCATGTGACTTGTTACCTTTCTATAGGTCACAGTCTTTTATCCAAGTTCTCCTTTCTTACCTTGATCGTGTGTCTCAATCATGTCTGTGTTCCTTCCTCCATGGTGTATGGATAAGGAAATCTTGTATGTGGAATCTAGGCTAAGATAGAAAGTAAGCTTAGGGTTAGGCCAAAAGACACACAAATCTGTGCCCTCAAACAGAGCAAGTGATTCCTTATCAGGTAAAGAAGTTGTGCCCTTGTACTTCTTTACAGGAAAATTCATAAGTGAAGGGAACGATTCTCTAAGATAGCATCACCTCCACCTTCCCTGGAGTCAGATTGAGGCAAGGAGAGAGAAATAAATGCAGAGGATGCAGAGGGAAGAGGGGCAGCAGAGAAAGGAGAAGGAGGGTTCTGTGAAAGGGATAGTGCCTCTAAGTACTGCATTCGCTCTTCTATTTTTCTCAGTCTTTTCACTAGCTACCCAAATTAATTTTAAAATGATATTTATTTCATAAACACCAGTAATTCATTTGCTTGGGATGAGGACTGTCCAAGAAGTAAAAGCATTAATTTATCCAAATCAAAAGAACCATCTTTAGGCCATTACAAAACTAGATTTTTATATATTTATTCCAAATATGACAGTAAGATTTTAGCTTTCAAAGAGAAATGCCTGCAGGCAACATTCCTGACTTTCCGTATTTTTCAACCATATGGCAATCCTGATGGGATTGTAGAGCCTGCATTGCCCATGCTTATTCAATATTAAAGTATTCTATTTGGAAAGGGTGGTTCCTCTAGCTAGCTTTCAAAAAAAAAAAAACTGAGACCTAGAAGGGAGAGATGTTGTAAAATTTGTGGTCTCTTACCTGATACTAGGAAAGCCACAGACATTTAGACAGTCAGCTCAATTTAGGAGCTGCCACACATCCAGTCTGCATCACCAGACTTGATGAAGGAATACAATTATAAACACTTTCTTTCCAACCCATGTAACCTCCTCACAAAGGTAGAAGAGAAAGAAAACAATTTTATTAATGAATAAACATTAAGCCAAAAATGTGAAGGGCATCACAGAAAATTCACTAAAGAGATCGCAAAGACAGAACAAAAAAGAAAAAAAAAACTCACAATTTTATGTAGCCAAACAGATAAAACTGATTATATTCATGTTCTCAAATAAGTAATAACTAGTCCTCAAGTCAGAGGACTTGACTGCACCATGTGTCAGACACAGTTCATCCTAAATTCACATGAAAATTGACGTGACCATCTGTGCTAACTAATTGGCTTTATCCAAAGGAAAAACAAGCTTCTCATAACTCTATTACAGAAGATAGTTTTTGCAGCTTGAGGCTAAATGAGATTAGAAACTAGTTTCCGTCTTAGTTTAGGTTGCCATAACAGAATGCCATAGACTGGATGGCTTAAACAACAAGTACTTATTTTTGACAGCTCTAGAGGCTGAGAAGTCTAAAATTGAAGCACAGGCAGATCTTGTGAGGTCACATTTCCCTGTTCCCAGAGGGCATTTTCTGTTTCCTTACATGATCAACAGAAAGACAGACGGACATACACACACAGAAAGAGACAGAGAGAGAGAGAGAGGGAAAAAAAATCTAGTATCTTTCTTCTTATAAGGACATTAATCTCATTTATGAGGGCTCCACCCTCATGACCTAATTAGGTCCCAGAAGTACAACCCTTAAATACCATCACATTGATAATTAGGCTTCAACATTTGAATCTGGCAGAAACAAAAACATTCAGTCTATAGCAGGATCCTACCCTCCTACAGAAACAGGTAAATAGAGTCACTTTCCTTGATCGTTACATTTCAAAGAGATGGTTTTCAGATCCTTGAGATTTACTTACATTTCAAATAGGTAGAGAAAAAAGTTAGAATTACAAAATGTGTAAAGCAAATTCTCTAAGAAAAGAAAGGAAGATCTTTCTCCTTGTTTTTTATAGGGTGAATTAAGCCTCCTGTATTTAATTTGTGTTTGCCCTTACACTTGTTTTAATATAATTTAAGAGATTTTTTATATATCAAAAAATAAATTATTTGTATTTTTTTACATTTGTTTTAAATTTATATCCGTTTGTAGGTCTGTATTAGTCAGGGTTCCCCGGAAGGACAGAACTAATAGGATAGATGTGTATATGAAAGGGAGTTTACTAAGCAGTACTGACTCACAAGGCAAAGTCGCACAATAGGCCGCCTCCAAGCTGAGGAGCAAGGGAGCCAGTCCAAGTCTGAAAACATCAAAAGTAGTGAATCTGACAGTGCAGCCTTCTGTGGCCAAAAGCCCAAGAACCACTAGCAGACCACTGGTGTAAGTCCAAGAGTCCAAAGCTGAAGAAGTTGGAGTCTGATGTTTGAGAACAGGAGGCATCCAGCACGGGAGAAAGATGGAAGCCAGAAGACTCAGTCAGTCTAGGCTTTCCATGTTCCTCTGCCTGTTTTTATCCTAGTCATGGTGGCAGCCCATGGTGCCCACCCAGAATGAAGTTGGGTCTGCCTCTCTCAGTCCGCTGACTCGTGTTAATCTCCCTTGGCAACACCCTCCCAGACACACCCAGGAACAATAACTTGCATCCTTCAATCCAATCAAGTTGACACTCAATGTTAACCATCACAAGGTCTTTGTATTTTTAAAATCTCTTTTGATTAACCAAAGTTCTTAACAGCAGTGCCATCATATTTCAGTGTTTTACTTTATGCATAGCGTTTAAAGAAATCCTTACCTATCATGAGGTCAGGAGAATGTGAACCTATATTTTCCTTACAGAAGTGAAAAATTTTGCTGTTGTAAGAGCTTATATGTAAGACCTTAACAAATCTATAGTTGATTTTGTATATGTTGAAATATTTTATTATATTTTTGTATGACTGACTCATTAAACTAGCTAAATTTACTAAAGGGTCTCTTCTTTCCCCTATGACCTACAATTCTACCTTTAACTCATATCAAAGTTCAATATAAGAGTGAAACTGACTTTGAAGTCTCTCATTTTATTTTAAATTGTTCAACACTGTTGAATTCTAAATTATTTTAGTTATTATACTTTTATATTTGATACAAAATATACTGTTTCCTTATGATTGCCTATAGTGGTAAGTACAGAGTATTGATTATTCATTTTCCTTTACTTTATAACTTATGTATTTGAATCAACATGTAAAATTGTACAAAGAATACTGATGAGATTAAAGTAGAATTTCTTTAAATCTATATCACAATTTAAGAAAATTTTAACTTTTTGTAGTATGTATCCTTCTTATCAGTGAACACAGAGTATTCCTCAACTTGATCAGAACTTTTTAAAGCCTTACAGTATAATTTTATAATTTTATATGCAGTTCTTAATTTTTCTTGTCATTCATTTTATATACCATATAGATATTTTTTTCTGTTATGAAGAATGAATAAAACCATGTAATATAACTATTTGTAGGTCAATGAGCTATTCGTTAAACTATGAAATCTAATTACATTTGGGCTAATTATTACCTTGGGTAGAAATGCTCCATTTCTAACTCCGTTTATTAAGACACATTGTTAAGCACATTGATTAATTTTGGAAATGTGTAAACATTTTTGCATTTCTACCTAGATAAAGATATAATCCACAAAATACTGGTGAAGATCTTCAGAGCAATGTTAAACAAACTCACTGGTAAAGATCATCTTATCATCTTACTGATTTTAAATGGAATGCTTTCCTGGTCATATAAATTAACATGGCTGAAGAGATATAGGAGTTCCCTTCACTCATAATTAACCAAAGCTTTTTTGTTCATTTGTCTTCTGGCTTTATAGTAATAGTGTAATTACTAAACCATAGATGAAGACTATTTTAATGATTTCCAAAGAACAAATCTTTAGTGTAATTCGTTATCTCTTCTACTTCCTATTTTCCTATTTCATTGATTTCTGCTTTACATTTTCTAAAGATTTGCTTCAACTTACCTTGAGTTTAATCTTCAGTCATTTATCTAACATTTTTATGTTAAAAACGTTGCCGGCCAAATTAAGAATAAATATCCTTCTTTTATTAAAAATAAAATAAAATACCATTTATTGTTATAAATGTTCTGTGAAACTTCACTTCTATAGAATTAAATAATTTAAGCTAAAAGCTGTTGGAACTTTATATTATTTTGAGCCTTGAGAGGAATATGGCTGTGTGGCCTGAATCATATAGCATGCAGCTGCAACTTCTGCTTTTTCTTGTGAATGATATGAAAAGGTCAAGTGGCTCCAGACATAAGACTTTTTTGAAATCATTACCCTCTTCACTAAATGTTGAAACAATCTCCTTTGGAATGTAGTGAGCTGTATTCAATCAAACCACTGTGATGTAGGTACTGTCCTTCTATGGAAAATAATGTGACCCTGTTACACTTCTCTATTTATGACTATGTAAGTGAAACCTTAATTTCTCTACTTTGGAGCACTGACCCTATTTTTTTGGAGTAAGTGGTTTTTGGGTGGCCATCCTCAAATTTTATCCTCAGGTAAATGCAATAATTACATTTTCTAAACCTCACTATTTAAGACTGACACTCTCATGACATATAACAGATTTTGATATGTAATTTTTAAAATATCTTTGATTTAAAATATTTTAATGTAAATTATAATTCATTTCTGACACAAGATTTATTATTACCATTCAACAAATTGCATTTATTTTTATTTGCAAATGTATTTTGATTTATGTTTTACCATTTAGAAATTAACTTCCACATAAATGGCATTGTAGTCAGAGAATATACTATGTAAAATTGCCTATGAGATTCACTAACATTTATATTAAGACAAATACATGTCTGTGTTCCATGTTTGCATATAATGTGAACTTATAATCATTGAAAGCAGGATTCCTTACATGATGACAATATCAAATTGTAAATTTTGTGCAACACTGTTTTGCTGATTGTTGTTTTATCTGTCAATTAATGAGAAGTTTATTTATTTATTTACCTTACAGATAAGAGTCTCACCTATTGCCCAGGCTGGAGTGTAGTGTTGCAATCATAGCTCACTGTTATCTTGAACTCCTAGGATCAAGCCATCTTCTTGCCTCAGTCTCCCAAGCAGCTAGCACTACAGGTACACACCACTTTGCGTGGCTATTTTTTGTTCGTTTGTTTGCTTGTTTGTTTTGTAGAAATGGTTTCACCCTGTGCCCAGGCTAGCCTTGAACTTCTGGCTTCAAACAATACTCCTGGCTCAGCTTCCCAAAGTGCTGGATATACTGGCATGAGCCACCATGCCCTGCCTAGAAATATTTTTAAATCTCCCACTATAGTGATAGATTTCTCCAATTACCTCTGCAATTCTAATGAGTAATTTTATATATCCAAGCTGTTTTAAGTACAACACATTTAAACTACATATGCCATACAGTTGAATTACAATTTTATTATTTTATAATAGCCTTCTTTATCCCTAAAACTGTTTACTGTAAAATCATTTACTCTCATATTATATGGATATATCAAATAGTTTTGTTTTAAATAAAATATACCTTGCTTGTTTTAGCATGTATGTGTCGGGATGGTGGGGAGGACAATGCTTCAAACCTCTCTTTCCCAGCAGAGACCAGAATTACCCTTGAGAATGTGTTGCACCTGGGCTCTAACTGTTATGGAATAAAAAAGGCTAATTCAAACTTTTAATGTTCCATTATGCTGTAAGCTAAACTTTCTAGAAATTACTGAATGTTCTGGATCCACAATTTTAAGCATGCTTTCATAATTATAAAACTCCATTTTTTTCTTGGCTGTCAGCAGGCATAAAAACAAAGCACAAGGCTGAGTGCACAGGCAATTGTCCTAGATGCTTTTCATTTTAGAGATCAGAGGGAGAAACGCAGCCGACACAGGACACGTGAGAAATTAGGACTGTTTGAAGTCGGGTTAGCCATGCCTCAACATAGTTGTCACTTTGTGCATGATGTGTTTTATTGAATACTTTTCACCTTTGGCAAAGGAGACAGTCTTTCTGTGGGCTCAGTTTTGATGTCAAAGGTTAAATTGATTTGGTATTACCTGGTGCCCTCAAAAGCAGAGTTGTGAAGACGTCTGCGTTAGAGTAGGGAAGATGTAATAACACTGAGATTTCAGATATAACTGAAAGTAAGAAAAAAATCTTTCCTCAAATTATTTGGCCTTTCAAATTTTATCATCTTGCCTTATTGCATGAATCATATTATAATATATAATATATATAAAATCATTATTTTAATAGTTATGAAAAAGAACTAGATGTCTGTTTAAAAGTTAAAGATATATTAACCTTCTAGTTCTTTGTAAAGCTGCATAAGAAACCCCACACCCAAAGTTCCACAAAAGCTGTGATGTGGACAAGTTTATATTTCACATTGGATGCTCATTGTCTTTCGCTGTGCCTGATAAAAAGTGAGCATGAATAAAATTTATTAAATTAATAAATCACTGAACTGAGAAATGAGGTATATTTTTAAATAACATTAAATAAATATCAGTACTGAAGATCTGGATTAATAGTTTTTTATTTTTAGTTAATAGGCAGCAGATATGTGTGTGGAGGATGGTAAATAGAAGATAGTTCATTGACCAGTGGTTTGTAGTTCTCCTTGAAGAGGTCCTTCACGTCCCTTATAAGTTGGATTCCTAGGTATTTTATTCTCTTTGAAGCAATTGTGAATGGGAGTTCACTCATGATTTGGCTCTCTGTTTGTCTGTGATTGGTGTACAAGAATGCTTGTGATTTTTGTACATTGATTTTGTATCCTGAGACTTTGCTGAAGTTGCTAATCAGCTTAAGGAGATTTTGGGCTGAGACGATGGGGTTTTCTAGATATACAATCATGTCATCTGCAAACAGGGACAATTTGACTTCCTCTTTTCCTAATTGAATACCCTTTATTTCCTTC
>NW_026652291.1:79097007-79097334 GCF_009828535.3 Hylobates moloch
TATTGGCTGTGGGTTTGTCATAGATAGCTCTCATTATTTTGAGATACGTCCCATCAATACCTAATTTGTTGAGAGTTTTTAGCATGAAGGGTTATTGAATTTTGTCAAAGGCCTTTTCTGCATCTATTGAGATAATCATGTGGTTTTTGTCTTTGGTTCTGTTTATATGCTGGGTTACATTTATTGATTTGCGTATGTTGAACCAGCCTTGCATCCCAGGGATGAAGCCCACTTGATCATGGTGGATAAGCTTTTTGATGTGCTGCTGGATTCGGTTTGCCAGTATTTTATTGAGGATTTTTGCATCCATGTTCATCAAGGATATTG
>NW_026652291.1:79097734-79203930 GCF_009828535.3 Hylobates moloch
TTTTTTGTGTCTCTATTTCCTTCAGTTCTGCTCTGATTTTAGTTATTTCTAGCCTTCTGCTAGCTTTTGAATGTGTTTGCTCTTGCTTTTCTAGTTCTTTTAATTGTGATGTTAGGGTGTCAATTTTGGATCTTTCCTGCTTTCTCTTGTGGGCATTTAGTGCTATAAATTTCCCTCTACACACTGCTTTGAATGTGTCCCAGAGATTCTGGTATGTTGTGTCTTTGTTCTCATTGGTTTCAAAGAACATCTTTATTTCTGCCTTCATTTCATTATGTACCCAATAGTCATTCAGGAGCAGGTTGTTGAGTTTCCCTGTAGCTGAGCGGTTTTGAGTGACTTTCTTAATCCTGAGTTCTAGTTTGATTGCACTGTGGTCTGAGAGACAGTTTGTTATAATTTCTGTTCTTTTACATTTGCTGAGGAGAGCTTTACTTCCAACTATGTGGTCAATTTTGGAATAGGTGTGGTGTGGTGCTGAAAAACATGTATATTCTGTTGATTTGGGGTGGAGAGTTCTGTAGATGTCTATTAGGTCCACTTTGTGCAGAGCTGAGTTCAATTCCTGGATATCCTTGTTAACTTTCTGTCTCTTTGATCTGTCTAATACTGACAGTGGGTTGTTAAAATCTCCCATTATTATTGTGTGGGAGTTTAAGTCCCTTTGTAGGTCACTCAGGATTTGCTTTATGAATCTGGGTGCTCCTGTATTGGATACAAACAAATGGAAGAACATTCCATGCTCATGGGTTGGAAGAATCAATATCGTGAAAATGGCCATACTGCCCAAGGTAATTTATAGATTCAATGCCATCCCCATCAAGCTACCAATGATTTTCTTCACAGAATTGGAAAAAACTACTTTAAAGTTCATATGGAACCAAAAAAGAGCCCGCATCACCAAGTCAATCCTAAGCCAAAAGACAAAGCTGGAGGTATCAAGCTACCTGACTTCAAACTATACTACAAGCCTACAGTAACCAAAACAGCATGGTACTGGTAACACAACAGAGACACAGATCAATGGAACAGAACAGAGCCCTCAGAAATGATGCCGCATGTCTACAACTATCTGATCTTTGAGAAACCTGACAAAAACAAGAAATGGGGAAAGGATTCCCTATTTAATAAATGGTGCTGGGAAAACTAGCTAGCCATATGTAGAAAGCTGAAACTGGATCCCTTCCTTACACCTTATACAAAAATTAATTCAAGATGGATTAAAGACTTAAATGTTAGACCTAAAACCATTAAAATCCTACAAGAAAACCTAGGCAATACCATTCAGGACATAGGTGTGGGCAAGGACTTCATGTCTAAAACACCAAAAGCAATGGCAACAAAAGCCAGAATTGACAAATGGGATCTCATTAAACTAAAGAGCTTCTGCACAGCAAAAGAAACTACCATCAGAGTGAACAGGCAACCTACAGAATGGGAGAAAATTTTTGCAACCTACTCATCTGACAAAGGGCTAATATCCAGAATCTAAAATGAACTCAAACAAATTTACAAGAAGAAAACAAACAACCCCATCAAAAAGTGGGCGAAGGACATGAACAGACACTTCTCAAAAGAAGACATTTATGCAGCCAAAAAACACATGAAAAAATGCTCATCATCACTGGCCATCAGAGAAATGCAAATCAAAACCATAGTGAGATACCATCTCACACCAGTTAGAATGGCCATCATTAAAAAGTCAGGAAACAACAGGTGCTGGAGAGGATGTGGAGTAATAGGAACACTTTTACACTGTTGGTGGGACTGTAAACTAGTTCAGCCATTGTGGAAGTCAGTGTGGCGATTCCTCAGGCATCTAGAACTAGAAATACCATTTGACCCAGCCATCCCATTACTGGGTATATACCCAAAGGACTATAAATCATGCTGCTATAAAGACACATGCACACATATGTTTATTGCGACACTATTCACAATAGCAAAGAGTTGGAACCAACCCAAATGTCCAACAACGATAGACTGGATTAAGAAAATATGGCACATATACACCATGGAATACTAGGCAGCCATAAAAAATGATGAGTTCATGTCCTTTGTAGGGACATGGATGAAACTGGAAAACATCATTCTCAGTAAACTATGGCAGGGACAAAAAACCAAACACCGCATGTTCTCACTCATAGGTGGGAATTGAACAATGAGACCTCATGGACACAGGAAGGGGAACATCACACTCCAGGGACTGTTGTGGGGTGGGGGAGGGGGGAGGGACAGCATTAGGAGATATACCTAATGCTAAATGACGAGTTAATGGGTGCAGCAAAACAACATAGCACATGGATACATATGTAACAAACCTGCACATTGTGCACATGTACCCTAAAACCTGAAGTATAGTAATAAAAAAAGAAGATATTTTATTATATTAATTTTAATTTTAAAACTAAGTGTTAATCTTAACTTTTGAAAACACAAAATTCTCATAGATACAATGGAAGCATAGATGTTAAATGTAATTCAAGCTGGACTATTTATTCTGCAGCTTCATCAACATTCAGTTGTAATAAATGATTTAGGTTTCTGAAGAATAGCTGGGAAACATGGCGAGTATATATTATCTATCTATATATGTGTGTTTATCAGTATCTGTGTCTATACTTCTCTATCTATATGTCTAAACGTATATATGTGATATAGTGTGTATACATTTATTTTATATAAAGCAATATAATCAGAAAATGACAATAAGGTAACTTATTATTTAATATATTTTTATTTTGCTTATAGCATCACTCTTGACATTGTCTCAGTAGATTGCTAGGAATATCATCACTTACTTTAAAATGATAATTCCATTTTAAGCCAGTCATACAATGTTTCTATAATTTTTATACATATTAAACATTTAAAATTTTAAAATCCTATGAATGTGGAAATATTACATTAGCGTATTACATGAGTAAAGTTCAGTAGAAAGAGATGTAACAAATCTCACAAGCAGTACCATACATGCTTAAGATTCAAATGTCTATTTCTAACATTGGATAGACTATGCCTTCCTTAATAAATATGAGGAGTGAAATGCTTTTTTTTGCTTGTTTTTCCAAGACAGAGTCTCGCTCTGTTGCCCAGGCTGGAGTGCAGTGGCATGATCTCGGCTCACCGCAACCTGGGGAGTGAAAGGTGAACATCCATTAATCAAATGCCATTTGAATTACAATTAATGGTGAAAAACAGCAATTTTCAGTATTTTAATGTTAAATACTTACAGGTCCTCAGGATATTTTCAGGGAGCCTATAAAGTCAAAAATATTTTACTAATAAGGCTACGATGCAATTTTCCTTTATTATCCCCATTCCTTCACAAATTTAGAGTACAAAAATTGTATTGATATAATTTCCAAATCTACATTTCATTAACCCTTAAAGACACTATCACTTATCCTCCAAAAAGAATTATTCTGAAACCTGAAGATCTCATGGAGTAGCTTAGGCTTCCTTGGAATCTATTACCTTTTCCTTCTTTCTTATTCCTACCTTCTGGAATAGAAATACCTATCCTACCTGTGCCTGTCCCACCACTGGATTTTGAAAACACATATAACTCGTTTGGTTTCATATATTCACCAATAAGGAGAACTTTAGTTTTAGGAGAAATCATACCTTGAGTCTCACCCACGTCTGATTAAGATAATATTTAGATGAGGCTTTGGACTTTTGACTTTAGAGTTGATGTTGTAATGAGTTAAGATTTGGTGATCTGTTGGGGTGGAAAAAATGTATGTTAACATGTGAAAAGGACATGAATTATGAGGAGCCAAAGGAAAAATGTTATGGGCTGAACGTGTCCCCCCATAAATTCAAATATCAAAGCTCCAATCTCCAATGTGGTGATATTAGAAGGTGGGGCTTTCGGAGATAATTAATATTAGTTGAAGTTATGTGGAGATAAGTACCGTTGTAAGAGTCCCCAGAGAGTGATTTGATTCTTGCAGTTCCTCACCACATGAAGATACAATGGCAAGCCAGCAGTCTGCAACACAGAAGAGGGCCCTCAACAGAACTCAACCTTGTTGACACCCTGATTTCATGTTTCCAGCCTCCTGAATTGTGAGAAATGAAATTTCTCTTTTTCATAAGCCACCTCGTCTCTGGTAATGTGTTATAACAGGTTGTACTGACTAAGACAACACATTACCTCTCTTGGCCAATTTAGTAAGCTCCCACTTCTTAGTTCAAGACCTAATATATAATCCAAGTGCTTCAATTCAGTGTAACACCAGAGACTAGGAGATAGTTTGTGAACTGAGAAGAGTCATTCTTTCATTATGATGTTAAAGTCTTTATGTAGCATAACTTTGTCTTACTGTTTTGGAAAGTTGGGGTTCCAGCTGAATTCTTTCCGTGTCTTTAGATCATGTGATAAAAATACTAGTCCAGTGTATTTTATCTAGAAACTTCTAAGTCATTGGTAAACTAAGTATAATTATACAGTATTTCTAACTGAAACTCCAGAAACTGTGAGAGTTCCCATTTTGGTAGAGAAACAAGTTTTTGCTTTATTCTAAGTTGTGATATTTTCAGGAAAACTAATATGGATATGAGTTTTTATCAGTCAGGGCTCTCCAGAGAAACAGAACCAACAGGAGATACAAACACACACAGATACACACACACCCCTCCCACACACACATACATACACACAGAGAGAGAAAGAGAGAGAGGAGAGATTTTTAATAAGAAATTAGCTTATGAAATTATGGAGGCTGAGAAGTCCCATGATTTGCCATTTATAAGATGGAGATCCAGGGAAGCTGATGCTAAAAATTCAGTTCATGTCAAAAGGCACAATAAACAGCTTAGTCGATGATGTAAATCCCAGTCTGAGGCCAAGAGAAGAAGAGATGAGCTGTCCCAGCTGAATCAGGAAGGCAGGAAAAAAAAGGTGCTAATTTCTCCTTTTGCTCTATTCGGGCCCTCAACAGATTGGATCGTGCCCACCCACATCGGAGAAGACAATCTGCTTTACTCATTCCGTCAAATGAATACTAATCTCATGAAAAAAAAATTGACACAGAAGTAATGTTTAATTTGGGCATGTCGTGCCAAGGCAAGATGACCCATAAAATTAACCATGACAGAATTGTTCTTCATTTATTCTTTTATTTTCCTAAGATTTTACGTTTGATCCTTCAGTTGTATCTCATTTTTTTATTTTCCCTCATCTTAAAGAAAATCCTTTTCTCCCCAATTATACAAATACTATATGTTGGTAAACTTTACATACTATCGAAAGAAAGGGATAGTCTAAAATTTACTGCAAGAAACACCTCTGTACCTCAGAGAGGCAGTTATTTTATTTTAAAAAAAAAGTCCTAGAAGTTGATTGCTTACATATCAACAACAACATACCTAGATACCTAATACCAATCAATATAACTTTTCTGGTATTACAGCTTTTTAAATGTTTTGCTAAATCAATGGGGAAAATAGCATATTTGATGAGATTTTAATTTTAACTTTTAAGGAGGATATTTAATATCACTTAATATGTTTAATTAGCCACTTGGATTTAAATTTATTGGGATACCAATTGCTTGCACCAGTTAGCACTTGCCACATAACAATAATCCTAAACTGGGTGACATACAAAACCATTCAGCTGTTCTAGCTGTGCTCCATGGTGCGGCTCTAATATGCATGGCTGAATCACTTTAGCATCTGCGGGTGGATAGAATGGGGAATCTGGTTACATCCAGCCTTGGGATGATTCAGCTTTGTACCTCCTTCTTGTTCATGTTTCATCCTTTTTCTGAGTCCAGCAGGCTGGTTCATAAATGTCCTTCTCAGGCAATGACAAAAGCGCAGGAGAGCAAATAATAACTCAGAAGACATACTAAGCCCCAGTACTGGAGTAGACACATCATCACTCTGCTTAATTGATTCTCCTAAACAAATCAAATGGTACTCCAAAATTCCACAGATGAGAAAACAGACTCAACCTCTTACTAGAAAGAACAGCCAATAACATGACATGGGGTGTGGATAAAGGGAAGGGTGATATGCTGAAATCAACAGGCAATTAACCACAGTCTGCCCTCTTGGATGCATTGATTTATACACCTTTGTGTGGAAAATAATGTAACAGAGATACTAGGATATCCAAAAGACATTTAATGACAATCAGGATTGCAATTCAGGATCCGATGATTTATATAAAGTTGCACATGATGCTTCTCTTCATCTGGTGGTCTATGTGCTAAATGCAAATGTGATTTGCCCACCACACACAACGTGTAAAATGCTGAAATAGGAGCGGATAAACACAATGTACACACATTCAGAAAAGTAAGAAATGTGAGGCAAAGAGCAGTGGGTGACAAATAGGAATTCTGAAATCCCACTGAGTTTTACCAGGTAGGTCCCTCTGGAGGTGATAATGTTTGTTGATTGAGCCTGGTTCTTCTCTGTCAGCATTTCTTTCAAGTATATTGGTATCTGTCCTTCGAGACGTTCTTCCTTCCTCCGTTGCTTTCCTTAGTTGCTTCTGAAAAGGCATCAGAAAGTATATTTTTGTGCAACTTTCTCAGCCTACTTGTTACTAGCATGAAGTTAAGGGCCCGAATAACTAATTGTATTTTGAATAATCTCAGACCTTGAGATTGTCCAAGGCTAGAACTGATAAATCTATCTGTGGGGGAAATATATAAACTAATAATAATGGACATCTAATGAGCCTATGGACCCAAGAAAAATTCCAAAGGAAAATTAGAGAATATTCTTAATCAATAAGAGTGAAAACACAACATATACAAAACTTGTGGGATGAAGCTGAAAGAAAATGGTGATTTGAGGAAAATGTAAAGCATGGAAGAAATAAAATGAACTAAGCCTCCATTGTAAGAAATTATGGAAGTAAAAGAAGAACAAATTAAACCCAAATAAGGCAGAAGAATAGGAACAGTACTGGAGTTGAAAGTAATGAAAACAGAAAGTAGATGAGCATTAAAGGGAAGAAAAATAAAACTTGAAGTACGTAATTTGAAAATATCCAAGAATAATATTAATATAAATAAAATACATTTATATAACATTATAAATATATTAATATAAATATTAAATGAAAGGCGGAGCTTGCAGTGAGCCGAGATTGCGCCACTGCACTCCAGCCTGGGCGACAGAGCGAGACTCCATCTCAAAAAAAAAAAAAAAAAAAGAAAGTAATAAATCTCTAGGTAGACATTATAGAAAAGAGAGAGAACACATGACCAATATTCAGGATGAGCAAAGTGACATCACTACACATTCTTTAAATAATAAAAAAAATAGGAGATACAATATTATAAAGTTCTTTGCCAATGATCTGAGAAGTTAGAATATGTGAATAAATTTCTTTAAAAAGGAAGATTACTTAAGCTAACAAAAAAAACCCACTTAATTTATTTCATTTTTTAAAACCTCAACACTTTAATTAATAAAGATTTCCTGCAAAAAGTACTCCTGTCCTTGAGAAGGTGGCTTCATTGGTGCGTTCTGCCAAACGTGTAAGGGAGACATAATGACATTTCTCCAAAAACTTTTTCAGAAATCTGAAGTTACAAACTCATTCTATGAACTCAGCATCACTTGATACCCAAACAGAAAAGGCTGTTAAAAGAAAAGTAAACCACAGACCAATATCTATCATAAACAAATGCGCAGAATTCTCTAACAAAACGATAGATATTCAAATTCAACAGTATATACCTGGGATGAATCTCATTTTGGTCATGGTATATATAAATGTGATTTGCCCTCCACATACAACAGGTATGTTATATATACCATGACCAAAATGTGATTCATCCCAGGAATACATGATTGATTTCACAATAAAAACCAACTAATGTATTTCAACGTGTTTACAGACTTAACTAAATTACCATCTGAAGAACCATTTGTAAAATCCAATATCTATACATGATAAAAGTCTCAAAAAACTAGCTATACAATGCAAAATTTTACCTGATGGAGAACATATCTATGAAAAATCCCTAGCTAGTGTCATACTGAATTGTGAAAAACTAAATGTTTTATCCCTAAGACAAGGAACAAGAAAAAATATCTAATCTAACCAACTTAGTTCAACATTATAGTAGAGATTGTAGCGAAAACAATAATCATCCCCCATAAATAACAATAATAATGATGATAATAATAATAGTAAGCATCAAATGAAAAAGGAAGAAATAAAATTATTTTTATCCACAAACAACATGATAGTTTATGTAGAAAGTTGCAATGTGTGTGTGTATATATGTGTGTATACATGTATTTATGTGTGTGTGTGTGTAATGTCCTATCTTAAGATAGTCTTAGGTAAGACTAATAATGTCTTATCTTAAAAAGTTCTAAGCATTCCACTCAGCTATTCCAGTCCTGTGGTGGTTAATTTTATATGTCACCTTGCCTGGGCTAAGAGATGTTCAGAGAGTTGGTAAAACATTTATGGGCATGTCTGTGAGTGTGTTTTCAGAAGAGATTAGCATTTGAATCAGTTAACTGAGTAAACTGATCTGTTCTCACCAATGTGAACAGGCATCTTTCAATCTTTTGAGAGCCTGAACAGCCTTTTGAGAGCCTGAACAAAAAGCCAGGTTAAAGGTAATTTCTCGCTCTCTCTTCTTCAGTCAAGAAGTCTATCTTCTCCTGCCCTTGAACATCACAGCTCCTGAATTTTAGGCATTTGGACTCCAGATCTTAACACAAGCCTCTCTCCCTCTCTTTCAACTTGAGCTGAATTACACCATTGGCCACCGGCTTTCCTGGTTCTCCAGCTTGCAGGTAATAAAACTACTAGGCCTTCCCAATCATTTGAGCCACTTCCAATAATGCATCTCTCTCTCTCTTTGTATATACGTGCATGTGTATATATATTCACATATATGTACACATATAAGCATATATATGTATATACACATATATACATCTCCTACTGGTTCTTTTTCTCTGAAGAACAATACACAATACAATTCCTACACTTTTCAAAATAAAAATAAAACCATATGTCCATGAAAACATGTCTATGCAACAAAATAACCAAATTTTAGTCTATATTGTATCCACTTACAGAAGAAAGGAGGAACCCAAATTTTCTTTTCTTCTCTAAATATCTTTCCAGATATTTATAATGATGAAAATGTTCAATTGTGTATTGCTATGATGCTACATCTATGCCATCCTGTGTATAATTCCTTAAACGCATTGCAGCATATCATTTCCATTTATTCAACAAGACTAGTATCTTCTAATGATCTTAATATTGCCACCTTAAAACACTTACTCTAGTAGTTTGCATTACTATATTTATCTTTAATCTTTTGGAACAGCTAACATCAGTCTCATTAAATTCAACCTACAGTTATTGCGTTCCTAATGTTTGAGCCCTAACTGTGTATACTGGAGATTGAAATCTTCACTCAAACTACATTAGTGTCCTTAGCATTCATAATGTTTCTGTACCCAGCTATATATTATTTTGACCTGTTCTAAATTCCTTTAGTGTTTTGTCTTATTTATTTTTAACCTATAAAATTCTGTTTTTTTTTTCCGTCATGATAGAGTACGGAAAACATTTAATTTGGTGAAGGACAATTTGTTTCTAGCTCTTCTATTTACTTACTGTATAATCTTAATCATCTATTTTTCCATCTCTTTATTGGGGTAATAGTTGTTCTTCTTCCATGGTTCCTGATTGCATTATAAAGGAAGAAATATCCACCTTGCTACCCCAATGAGCAAATTCTGTGGAAGGTCTGCTGTCCCTCCATTCTTCTTAGTTCTCCCTCTTGAGAGGATGACTAATTTAATTGAAGAAACTTTACATTTATTAGTCTGTAATAATTATATTAGAAAGATATCTCTATTTTTTCTCTTTTTAACTTGTTTCTTAAAAACAAGACTGCTCATGATTTTTATATACTAGAGTAGATAATAACCTTGCAGTGAATGGCACATATTTTAAAATAAGTATATTACTAGTCACTGAATGTTTCCACTGCTGGACTCTGGACTCTGTTCTCAAATGTGGTTGCCTTAGACAAGAGAATGACCACTAGCTAGCTACTTTGAATCTAAAAATATAAATAACACTGAAATATTTTTAGAACATCATAAAGAATGTTACAGCTTTCGAGAGCTATTTGGTTGTTACAGGTACTGAGTCTCCTAATTAGAGTTAATAATAGTTTTTCTAGTGAGTGCAGATTCTAAAATATAAGATATTATTCTTGCAAGATAGCCGTTTACTTTTTTCAGAAATGTCTGAATTAGTAAAAATTACCATTTGGGGGAATATTGGCATTTGCTGATCATTCAAAAGCAATGATTCATCTAAACTGCTCAGGCTGATTATTGTAACAGGATTCCACTGTGCTTTTTATATTTTTTCATAAGGAAATTAACAGACTGTTCATAATTCAGAGCAGACACAGGTGTTCATTACCTTTTCTGAGAACACAGTTACAAAAGCACTTATCTGTAATAATGGAAAAATGAAAAGGATTCAAAGAATTACACAGATAGCTTGGTTAAAATGCAAGAATATTTTGTCACATTCTACAATGAGCCTGGTTCAATTGTGTCATATAATTCTTCAGGATGAGTGCTGCCAAGTGAGAGCAGAAAAAACATACTTTATCCATAGAAGACTCTAAGTCAGAAAACCACTATTTCCATGAATAACGTAATTATGAAGACCTTAATTTCATCCTGTGAATATAAAAGTAAGAAGCAAATCATAAAGCTATTGTTACACCATTTAAGAAAGCCAAATTTCAGTTATGCTCTGAATTTGGCAGTGTCTTAAAGTAATTATCTGGAGTTATATATTTGAAAAATCCTTAAATAGCAGTTATAATTAGTTTAACAGAAGGAAATATCATTCTGTATGTATCTTGTAAATTGAGACAGCTCTATTTTAATTATATGACTAGAAATTATAAAATTGTGAACTAATTTGATCGTAAGATCTAGAACTCCATCCTCACAGCTGAATGTGATGCTCTTCTCTACCTCTCTCTCTTCCTCTGTGACATTCTTCACCTTTCTTCCATAGATTCAGTGTAGTAATAGGTTATCAGTTCCCTGAATATACATTTGGTCATTAGTTCCCTGGAAACGGAAACTGGAACCGTTAGAAACAACTGAAGCTCCTTGGGTTGTCTTTCTCCATGGATTTATATTAACTGTCAAGCATGATATGGCATAGCCATAATATATATTTCTTGAAGAAAAGATACTTTTCCTTTTTCCAAAGCTTTATGAACAAGGTGACTATAGTCGATAATAATTTAATTGCGTGTTTTAATATAATTATAATAGTATAATTGGATTGTTTATAAAACAAAGAAAGGATAAATGCTTTAGGTGATGGATACCTCATTTACCCTGATGCGATTATTACACAATATCTGCCTGTATAAAAATATCTCATATATCCCATAAATATATACAACTATGTGCCCAAGAAATTTAAAGATTTTAAATTTAAAAATTTTCAAAAGGGGAAAAATAAGAAATATTGGTCCTCATTTATGTTTGCAGCCTGACCTTAGTGTTGGTCTGGATGATACTCTCCAGGTAAAATTTCTCAGTGGTTTTCTTATCTGTAAAAAAAAAAAATGATGACAGTACTAGGGCTAATAATACCTGGTTTGCACATTTTTACTTTTTATTTTTAAAAGGTAACACGGCCATTCGCAGTGGTTCTTGCCTGTAATGCTAGCACTTTGGGAAGCCAAGTTGCACAGATTGCTTGAGGCCAGGAGTTTGAGACCAGCCTGGCTAACATGATGAAACTCTGTGCCACTAAAAATTCAAAATTAGCCGAGTGTGGTGGCACGTGCTACTCGGAAGGCTGAGACATGATAACTACTTGAACCTGAGTGGTGGAGATTTCAGTGAGCCAAGATCACAACACTGCAGTTCAGCCTGGGCGACAGACTGAGACTCTGTCTCAAAAAAACAAAAACAAAAAACACCAAAAACTAACACATATTCTGAAATGTGGTAGACAATATCTATTCGAATAAATGAATGAATGAAAATCATTCCAAACAAAACTCTAAAAATAAAAACAAGATTTCCCAGCAAAAATCTAAAGAAAAATTGCTTTGCTTTTCAGCATTTTGTTCAGATAGCAGATTCATGGAAATCTTAGAAAAAATGCTTTGCTTTTTAGCATTTTGTTCGGATATAAGATTCATGAGAATTCTAGCTTTGTTACTGTATTCTGCAAAGTCCAAAAAATGATGAAATATATTTATTTAACTCTGATTTGTTAATATGAGGGTCTTGACATTGTTCTGCTATTAATTAGAGGCTATCGGGGATGAGCTTGTCCACCAGACCAGCTTCAAGATCAATAATTCACTAGAAGGAGTTGTAGAACTCAGAAAAACTGATATACTCCCCGTGGCCGTTTATTACAGTGAAAGAATATAGATTTAAATCAGCAAAGGAAAAAAAGTACATGGAGCAAAGTCCAAGAGAAACTAGGCACAAGCTGCCAGATGTAGATGTCTTCTTTCCAGTGGAATAACATGGGTATACTTATTTCTCCCAGCCATGTGTGACAATATTGGTGATTTTTTGCCAACCAGGAAGGCTCTCTCAATGTCTGATATTCATGGTTTTTATTGAGGGTCAAACATGCTGTTAAGCAGCACCTGTATAATTGACAGCTACTCAGATTCCATCTCCTAGAGAAAAAATAGGTATTTCACTATAAACTACATTAGCATAAACTATCTGATCAAACTGATGCTACTACATGGCCTAAGGCCTCAGTAATACAAATACGTAATATCACCCTAAATTATAATGTTAGCATAACTTATTTCATCAAAGTGGTGGTACACGGACATTTATCCAAAAAGACCTACAAATGATGAATAGGTGTTTGAAATGATGCTAAACATCCTCATCATCAGGGAAATGCAAATTAAAACTACAAGGACATATAATCTCACACTGAGTATGTTGGCCATTAACAAATAATGATAATAATATATAATAATATTGATATAATAATATTATAATAATGATACTCAGGGTTAGTAAGTATGTGGAGAAATTGAAACCTGTACACTGCTGGTAGAAATGTAAAATGGTGCTGCTGTAATGGAAAACAGTATGAAAGATTCTCAAAAGAAAAAAAAAAGAACTATTCTCCAACAGTCCTACTTCGGAGTATTTACTCAAAAGAGTTAAAATCAATATCAGTGATAGATGTCCATTTATATTCATTGTAGCATTATTCACAGAAGCTAAGATGTGGAATATATATAAAATAAAATATTATTCACTTGTTAAAAAGAAGAAAATTTTGCCATAGGAGACAACATGGATGAACCTTGAGGACATTATGGCAAGTAGAATAAGACAGTCAAAGAAGAAAATATACTGTATGATTCCATTTATGTGGCATTTAAACTAATCAGACTCAGAAATGGGAAGCAGAATGGTGGTTTCCAGGGGATAAGGAAAGTGAGGAACAGAGATTTGCTGTTCAATAGTTGTCAAGTTACAGTAACGTAAGATCAATATGTTCTAGAGTTCTACTTTACAGCATCGTGCTTGCAGTTAACACTATACTGTACACAAAACTTGTTAGTGGGGTAGATCTCATGTTATCTGATTTTGTCACAGTAAAACATAAAAGAACAGTTTCTATCAATATCTATAGATAGTTTGGTGATTACTGCAATCATAACAACGTTAATTTTCTTATCCACAAAGATGGGATGACTTGCAATTTAATTGGATCTCTTAAAATTTATTTTTAAAATGTTTTATAGTTATTAGAGTACAAATTTTCTGTTTTCTTTAAAAAAATTTTAGGTATTCTCTTCTTTTTTAGATTACTGTAAATCAAATTGTTCCCTTAATTCCAATTTTTAAATATTCACTGCTAGTGTATATAAATAAAATTGGTTTTTGAATATTTATATTGTATCTTGCAGCCTTACTGCATTTACTTATTTTTTCTTATATTTTTGTAGTGGATTCCTCAAGATTTTCTATATGTGAGATTATGTTATCTCAAATAGAGATAATTATACCTCTGCTTTCCAATCTATATGTCTTCTCTTTCTCTTTATCGCCTCCTTGCCCTGAGTAGAACCTCCAGCACAATGATGAGTAGAACTGGCAAGAATAAACATAATTGTGTTGTTCCTGATCTTACTGGCAAAATGGACACAGCCTTCTATCATTAAATGTAATGGTTAGGTGTTGGTATTTCATAGATGTCCTTATTTGATTTAGAGTGTTTTTGTCACTGTTTATAATTTTTTTTAGAAATTTTAAAACTGATTTTTCTCTGTGTTCTTCACATCACACAATATCTATCAATCCATTTTCAAGTTCGCTTATTCTCTCTTCTGCCAGTTCAAATGTATTACTGAGATCCTGAAGTAAAATTAGCCAGCGAATTTTCTATCATTTACCACTAGATGTGTGCGTGGCTTACAGGTTGCTCTTATGTCTGGATCTCGTGTTGAATTTTATAGATATTAGAGAAAAGGAAAATTAAATTTGTGGATAGAGTAAAGATTGCTAATTCTGCCTTTAAAATAGAGACATAATCCCTGTTTATCCAAGTAGTCCAAATGTAATGACAAGGGCCTTAAAAGAGAAAAGGGATGCAAAAGAGAACTAGTGAGATGGCAGAATAAAGAGAACTCTGATATTACTGAATGTGAAGATGAGGAAGGAGGTCATGAGCAGAGAAATCCAGGCAGCCTCTAAAAGTTGGGAGAAAAAAACCCTAAAACTCAAGAAAACCAATTATCCTCTTGATCTGTAAAACGTAATGTAGCCCTGCTGACATCTTGATTTTTTAGTCTATCGAGACCAATTGTAAATTATTTTTACTAAAAACTGTAAGGTAATAAATTTGTATTGTTTTAAGCTACTTGGTTTGTTGTAATTTGTCGTAGCATCCATAGAAAGTGAACATGTGCAGACCATAATTTTCCAGGCTGCCAGTGATGACTACAACAGTATTTTAAAGATCGGCCTCTTAAGAGTTGCTCCCAGATGAGAATAGCTTATTCTTCAGTCAGTGTTCAGTCAAAGGTTTTGTTAATCTTATTGGACTAGTGAGGTCTTGGTTTCCTTTTTGCACTGATGAGTCTGTACATGTGCTGGAGAATGCTTTCAAGTCTACCCAGATTCTTGTTCTGATTGCCTCTAAAGTGGGCCCTGCTTAGCAGATGCACACAGTTTTCTTGACACCCGAATTTGACTCTGAACCCTGGGAAAGTGTTTTTGGATAACTTTCCCCCTGACTTTTTCTGGTTTCTCTGCTGTTTTGCTTTTTTCAGAGCTACCAGCCTTTTCTTTATCGCTTTCCAATAAAGATCTCCTCTGTTCTCAACAATACCCTTAAGGCATGAAGCTCTATGTAAAATCAGTTTTCTCAGCAAGTTCCACACAGAGCTCTTCTTGCTAACATCTTGCCTTTCCCTTTGGGCAGAAGCCTCACAACACTGCACTGGATTCAGCGGCAGGGCAGGGAACCTTGTGTCCCCAGAATGATACTCAATTTCTTCAAGTCTGCAGTAGGGTGAGTGGCAGTAGCTGATCTTTTCAGCTTGTCCCTAATTGCATAGAACCACAATACTATGAGTATGAGTGAGCTGGGATAGTAGTGACTGGAACTCCAGTATTCTCAGACTATCAAATCTGGTGCTTCCACTGTAGGAGGAAGTCTGGGTGGGTTAAGAGAGTCTCTGCTTTCAGGAATGAATCTCTGGATTAAACCTTCTGTAACATAGAGATGAGGGTAAGGGGTATGGCCTACGTACCTACATCTTTGTGAGTGAAACCTTAGCTCTAGACTATGACCTTATGGAAGAAGTAGTCTTGTCTCCTTGGCTATACATACTTCTATAGCTGCCATAATTTGGAGCTGCAGAAAGAGGATGTAAGGGAGTATGTCATGGCTCAAATGCCTCAGGTCCTTTATGAGATTTAGTAGATTATCTTGAGTGATTGTTTCTTCATTTGCTGTATGCCCCTTGGACGGTCCCCGGAGATATATTTTCATTGTTTTTTAAAAATAATTTTGACTAATTAAATTTTTGTTTTGCAATGGAAAAAAATATCCACCGAGCTTCCTACTTCATCATTTTGGAAATAATACCGTTCTACTCTCATACAGCTTGCTTTAGCAGTATGGCCATTTGTGTTTAGTTCCAAATATACCATTCCATTTTGTGACGGAATGCCACTGGATATATCTAGGTGCACAACTTGTTTGGTATAACACTATCCGTCTGTCAATAAATTTTCCATTAGCATGACAGGAGCTATTTTACAAACAGTGTGTAAAATTTCCTGTTGTAGATGACATTTTTCTTCAGAACTCTGAAGACCTATATTTTGATTAAGGGCTTCTAGCCTATGAAGTCTTTATTTTGCATATATATCTAACAGCTTAGTAGTGTGTAATAATAATATTCATTTTTCTAAGTGTAGAAAAAAATTTTAATGAAATAACATACTACAACAAATGTTGAACATATAAATTTATCTCTTAAAATATCCGTCTGTCCTGAGATTTGAAGACGGCTGATGCCTTAGGGAATTTTTCATTACAGAGATCCATCTTCACCAAATTCTCAATTTTATGCTGATTCTTGCTGTATTTTAGAAATAAAGGAGAATTCACAGAACCAGATATAGATCAGGTTACTCACATGTCTCACAATATATGATCTCTCCCTTTTGTGAAAATATTTATTTTTAATTAAATAATTTTGGATGTGTGAATAAAATTCAGGATAAGGATAAAGCATTAGGTAAACTGAGAGATTAAGATAAAAGGGAAAAAGTTTAAATGAAATGTATTATTATTGTAAGTTTTATCAAATAATGCATATTCTTCATTTACTGTTTTATAGCTATTTATACTGAAAATATTTTGAGTGGAATTTGTTCTTTTAAGTTTTCATGAGCAAAGATATCAGAAGGTTAAATTAATGTAGAGTCTGTAGAATTTCCTTAAATTAAAATAAGGCATTTTAAAAGATTATCAGAGGTATATTTTCTAATTATGCAATAGGAAAAGTAGTAGACAAGTAGACTAATGGTATTAAAATATAACCTAACTGTTCCAAATATTTTAGAATTGGTATTCCTGGTGGTATACTGATTTTGATTATGTTTACTTTCTCAATCTATCTACATCAGTCTTGATTAGATTTAATAAGGAGTTTAGGCATATCTTAATGACACTTTTAAATTAATCAAAACCCAAGTAATTTAATATTTAAGACATTAATCAGGAAACTAAGGCTGTATTTTTATAGACGTCCATGACTCCGTTGTTGTTAACTTGTCCACATGGTACTTCTGATTTGTTACAGGTCTGCACAGCACAGTGTTCAGTGGACATTACAAAAATTGTGTTTGAAACTAGAATCTTACATATATGTGCTTACTAAAATCCCATTACTGCAGGTTTGTGTTCACACAGAAACGAACTTAAATTACTACACTTCCAGTAGAATTTCCAGCAGTATTAACTAAGTAGTTGAAATACAACCATAGAAAATTATTAATGGAGATAACCTGTAATGTCAAATCACTCAAATAGATAATGGTTTTTTGAGAGCATGAAATTAAAAAAATTAACCCAATAATATTTTATTAGGTGGAAAAATGTTAAGCTAAAATATATCACTGCACATAGATGGAGAAATTGAACAAGTTCTGTTAATGTTAACAACTGTTAATATGTTTTATGGAAAAGTGGAACACCTGTGAACTATTTTTAATAAGGCATAATAAGTTAGATTATAAATTACAGAAACTAACTTCAAATGGTTATTTATAAGTATTAACATTATACAATCATATAATATTTGAACTAAAACGGTTTGAATTTGCATGAGGATGGTAAACTGAACTATTAAAATATCTTGAAATGCCAGAAATTTATGTAAATACTTTTTCTAAAGTACTGTTAAAGAGAATTTAGAATATTTTTAAATCAGTACATCAAACCTCTTGAAAAAATTCTCAGAAAATAAAAAACTAATGGACTACATTTATGGAAAACAGAAACACTGCTCCAAGAAGAGTGCAAGCAATTAGGTTCCCAGTTGGTCAATTACCAAGTTCAGAATCTCATCCTAAGATTATATTTCTAGCGCCACTAAAACTGAAGATTGTAACTCAGGTTGGTCCAAATAAAACTGACCTGAAAATGACCATCCTGTCAAAATAAATATATAAATTTAATTTTTTTTTTTTCAAAATACCATCATCATTCTTCACAGAACTAGGAAAATGCAATCCTAAATGGAACCAAAAAAGAGCCTGCACAGCCAAAGCAAGACTAAGCAAAAAGAACAAATCTGGCCCGGGGCAGTGGCTCATGCCTGTGATCCCAGCACTTTGAGAGGCTGAGGTAGGGGGATCCCGAGGTCAGGAGATCGAGGCCAACATCATCTGTTCCACAAAAACTATTGAAATAAAAAAAAAAAGTGTGTGTGTGAAGGTAAACATGATTTGAGCATTTAAAAATTGAGTATGTTTGAATTTTTTTCTTTTAAAATTTAACACAATTCCTGAGCTGCGATTTAAGAAAACAACCTATAGTAGAAATGGGAAATATATACTAATTATAACAATTTATATGAAGAAATAAAAAATACAATTATAAATGTTCAAAATACATTTATAGGAGACGTACAAATAAAAAACCTCAATGATAAATATTAAAATATTGAGCATTAAAATGTTCTGTTAACATTTTAAAATAAAAATGCGTACAATCCTATGTAAATGTTAAAATATTGAGGTGTTTTAAAATACATCAGATAAATTAAAATATATTATGTTAAATATAAATATATTCTATACATATGAAAATTTGAAAACATTAAACAGCTATTAAATTGGTGCCTTATTCCATTTTCTGCTGCTATAACAGACTACCACAAACTGGGTAATTTATAAACAATTGAAGTTTATATGAGTCATTGTTCTGAAAGCTGGAAAATTTAAAAGCATGATGCAAGCATCTGGTGAGGGCTTTCTTGCTGCATCATCTCATGGAGGAAGTTGAAATGAAGCACAAAAGCCAGAGGCAGGAGAAGAACAAACTGGTTATTATAACAGACTCACTCTTGCAATAACTAACTCACTTCCTATATAACAACATTAATCACTTATTAGGTTCCACCACTCAACAGTGTTACATTGGGAATTAAGCTCTCAACATATTAACTTTGGAGGACACATTTAGGCCATAATGTTCAGCTAACATTTTAAAATATAAATACTTACAATTATACGTAAATCCAAATATACAGTAGTACCCCTTTATTTGTGGGGTATGTTTCAGAACCACCAGTGGATGCCTGAAACCACAGATAATAAGCAACTCTAAGTTTTTTTCTGTACACACATACATATCTATAATAAAGTTAAATTTATAAATTAAGCACAATAAGAAATTCATAAGTAATGACAAAATAGAACAATTATAACAATAATCAGAGTTATGTGAATGTGGTCTCCCTGTCTCTCACTCACACACACAATTTCTTATTGTGCTGTACTCACCTATTTTCAGACCTTAGTTGACCATGGGTCAGTAAAACTGCAGAAAGCAAAATTGCAGATAATAAGGGATTACTGTATAAATATGTATATCTTTGTGTGTGTATAGACAGAGATCTTCATATATATATATATACCTTCTGTATATGTGTGAGTATATTTGTGTGTATATATACTTATGTGAAGATAGATATATATATATGAAGATACACACACAGAGATACACACACATACAGTAGTCCCTCACACACAAAGATACATATATATCTTTGTATATATGCGTATATACAAAGATGTATATATGTATATATAAGGATGTATATATGTGTACATGCAAATATGTATATATGTATATATGTATATACAAAGATATTTTTGTATCTATGTGTATCATTGTACATATATATACACACACACACAAAGTTACACATACACAGAAGGTATGTGTGTGTGTGTGTGTGTGTGTGTGTGTGTATATATATATATATATATATACCCTTTCAGATATTTGAGTTATATGTGTATTTAAATATATATCTCTGCCCTGTTATGTTATACTCAGTACAAAATCTTTAAGGGTAATTTGGGAAAGCAAAGATAATCTATGGGCATTAATACCTTCCCACAGAAATTTAAATTTAGGATTTCTATCTAGAGGAATTACTAAAAATTTGCAGAAAATAGTTTTGATTATACTTGGGGGCTTTTCTGAGTTGTGTTTAATAAACATGAGTATCGAAAAAATCTAGTATTTGCAGAACTGAGGAGTTGCTATAATAATGTGGGCATACCCATTGATGAAATTTCAATTTACTAAAAATTATTTGATTAAGAATACTTAATAGTAATTGAAATGTTTATGACACAGCTTGCCACATTTGCATTGCCAAATATGCAGGAACTAATGCAAAATATGTGAGTTAGTACATGTCTGTGTGGATGATAAATAATTTTGCAAGTGTTGTTCATATATCTTCACCACTTCTTTATAGCTGGCTAATCATATTTATCATATATTTTATTTTCTTAAGACTTTTGCAAGTCTCTAGTAAGCACATATGACTGTTTATATTTCTGATTCAAAAATATTTTTGCCTCTCATTAGCATTATCTAAACCAGAAATCTAATAAAAGAATTCTGGTAAAGGATATTCCCAGGGTTCTGGCCTCAAGGTATGGGCATACCTGAGTCTGAAGTTTATAAGGCTAAAGATTACTTGAATTGAGTTTCCTCACCATTTGAGAAGAAAGGAAAACATAAAAGCAATTAATTTTGTTTTGGCTTGTTAGATTGAATTTGATAGACAAGTTTTTTTAAAATAAAATTGCATTCTGCAACTTCCCTGATTTCAGGGCAATTTGGAAGTGAAAACTTATAATAAATATACATGAGTAAGGAAGAAAGGCAAATCTTTCTAGTGATTTTCTAATGAGAAAAAGAAAGCCCACATCTGAGTAACTGGATTGTACCTGCAGTGGAATTCCACGTAATGCCTAGGCTCAAGTGGGTAAAGTATGGTGGGCTCTAGAGATTTTTGAGAAGTGGTGTGTTCTAAAATGCATAAATGTTTCCAAAATATTATGTTTGCCAAAAGTCAGTCACTAAACAAATATCTAAAATAGTGTCTGGCATTGAACATAAAGTCATTACCAATATAGAAACAGCATTTGTCATTACTGATTGCATAGAGAGTATAAGCAAAGTGTTTGCACATAGTTAATTATCAGTAACTAATTGAATAAATATTAGAATGCAAAATGCAGCAAAGCATAAATCTTAAGTTCCACACAAATAGGTAGTAACAGAGCAGGAAACCACATCAACTCACAGAGTACGCTAAGTCAAAGAGTGAACACTTGAGACAGGATACTAAGTGAAAATAGGTAATAAGATAAACAGTCACTATTTCAGTTATGCTTTAAGTAGCCCCAGTATATAATACTTATATACAGCCAATAATACTTATAGAATGTATACCAATTATTCCATAAGAGAATATTCAATCAAAATATTAATATATAAAATCTGAATGTATGCTTTTTCTCTCTAATGGACCTTAAAATTTTAATGAGGTTCTTGAAAGACATGTAAAATTTCTGTTAGAATCCTACATGAATCTTAAAACCTAATACTTATATATCTCCTTCTGTAAAAATCAGACAACAGAAAAAAATTACTGAACAAAAATGTTTTAACAGTGCAATAGAAGAAACCCCATCTGAACAGAAAACGCTCCTCTTTGAGAAATAAATAATACTATGTCAAAAATTATACATGTTGTTATCATAAATATTTAGTAGTCAATATTCCAATTTTCTACAATGTACATATATGATATAGTCAAACATACAAAATGAGAAGGGATCCAGCTAAAAAAGAATGTAATTAAATAACAAATTCTTAGTTAAATTCCTGGTTATTTCATTTCTAATCGAGATATTTTACTGTAGGTTGTGTTTATCATAATTATAACCATTGCCTTTGAGAATTATTTAATCGAATAATTAAATGTAATTCTTCTTGAATAATGGCTTGTGTCTTGGAAATAATGGCACGCACTGCGAAACCAACTACCATTTTTACCTCCGTTGCTATCTAACACATTCCCACTCATCTTAAGTAATCATGTCAAGTATTATATGGCATTTTCTTAAAAATGGAAAATTATTTTCTAAAGGAATATGGGTTCAGAGCTTAACAGAAGAAAAGATCCCTCCATGGTGAAGCCTATAAATATTATAAATATAGGAAGGGAAGTGGAGGCTGCTAAAAAAAGTGACTAGAGTAATATAACATAACGGGCATTGGAAGTTCAGAAAAGTTTTTAAAAAGAGGTGATATATAAGGTGAAACTTGACAAATAAATAGATGTTACGCAGATAAAAGCAAAGATGGTAGACAATGTTTTTTTAAAAAGCATAATTAGAGCCAAATCCTGAGTGAACTCCCATTCACCATTGTTACAAAGAGAATAAAATACCTAGGAATACAACTTACAAGGGATATGAAGGACCTCTTCAAGGAGAACTACAAACCACAGCTCAAGGAAATAAGAGAGGACACAAACAAATGGAAGAATATTCCATGCTCATGGATAGGAAGAATCAATATCATGAAAATGGCCGTACTGCCCAAAGTAATTTATAGATTCAATGCTATCCCCATCAAGCTACCACTGACTTTCTTCACATAACTAGAAAAAACTACTTCAAATTTCATATGGAACCAAAAAAAGCCTGAATAGCCAAGGCAATTCTAAGCAAAAAGAACAAAGCTGGAGGCATCACACTACCTGACTTCAAACTATGCTACAAGGCTACAGTAAGCAAAACAGAATGGTACTGGTAGTAAAATAGACATATAGACCAATGAAACAAAACACAGGCTTCAGAAAAAATGCCATACATCCACAACCATCTGAAGTTTGACAAACCTAACAAAAACAAGCAATGGGGAAAGGATTCCCTATTTAATAAATGGTGTTGGGAAAACGGGCTAGCCATATGCAGAAAACTGAAACTGGACCCCTTCCTTACACCTTAAACAAAAATTAACTCAAGATGGATTAAAGACTTAAACATACGACCTAAATCCATAAAAACCCTAGGAGAAAACCTAGGCAGTACCATTCAGGACATAGGCATGGGCAAAGACTTCATGACTAAAATACCAAAAGCAATGGCAACAAAAGCCAAAATTGACAAATGAGATCTAATTAAACTAAAGAGCTTCTTCACAGAAAACAAACAAAACTATCATCAGAGTGAACAGGCAACCTACAGAATGGGAGAAAATTTTTCCAATCTATCCATCTGACAAAAGGCTAATATCCAGAATCTACAAGTAAGTTAAACAAATTTACAAGAAAAAAACATCAAAAATGAGTGAAGGATATGAACAGAGACTTCTCAAAAGAAGACGTTTATGTGACCAACAAACTTATAAAAAAAAGCTCATCATCACTGTTCATTAGAGTAATGCAAATCAAAACCAAAATGAGATATCATCTCATGACAGTTAGAATGGCAATCATTAAAAAGTCAGGAAACAACAGATGCTGGAGAGGATGTGGAGAAATAGGAATGCTTTTACATTGTTGGTGGGAGTGTAAATTAGTTAAACCATTGTGGAAGACAGTGTGGCGATTCTTCAAGCATCTGGAACCAGAAATGCCATTTAACCCAGCAATCCCATTACTGGGTATATACTGAAAGGATTATAAATCATTCTACTATAAAGACATATGCACACCTGTGTTTACTGCAGCACTATTCACAATAGCAAAGACTTGGAACCAACCCAAATGCCCATCAATGATAGACTGGATAAAGAAAATGTGGCACATATACACCATGGAACACTGTGAAGCCATAAAAAAGTATGAGTTCAAGTCTTTTGCAGAGACATGAATGAAGCTTGAAACCATCATTCTCAGCAAACTAACACAGGAACAGAAAACCAAACACCACATCCTGTCACTCATAAATGGGAGTTGAACAATGAGAACACGTGGACACAGGGAGGGGAACATCACAAACCAGGGCCTATCGGGGGATTGCGGGTTAAGGGAGGGATAGAATTAGGAGAAATACCTAATGTAGGTGATGGGTTGATATGTGCAGCAGACCACCATGGCACGTGTATACCTGTGTAACAAACCTGCACATTCTGCACATGTATCCCAGAACTTAAACTTTAATAAAAAGAAGCATAATTAAAATATTAAAAGCTCACAATAGCTAAGCATGACTGTGTCTTGAGTCTATAGAACTGACAAGTATAGAAGTGAAAATATAGAGCCAAATTACTCAGGAGTTTGAATGCTATATGAAATTTTAAAAAGCTTTACCTTAAGGAAACGAAAAGTGTAATGTGTAATAATTTTTAGATTTTAGAACAATTATTCTGACAGTAGAATATATAAAGAGTAGCCAACTAAGACATAAGAGATGAAAAGGCAATTTTAAGAGGGTTACTTTGGTAATTTAGAAAAGAGATCATGGTGGCTTAACTTCTGGAAGTGGCAGTGAGTATGAAAAAATGTAGATGGATTTGATAGATAAGCCTGAATTATCAGGCTTAGTCATTATGTGATATATGGGCTAAGGAATATCATCTATAAAACTTGTGCAGTGTGATGTAAAAAAAATCACACACAACAGATATTGAGACACACAGATTGTCAATTAATGTATTATTCAGGGCTATACCCTGGGTATGTAACAATAAGAGTATAGAAGTTTTTAACCCTCTCCAGCTCTATGTAAAATTATTTTCAGTAATATTCGTGTTATCAGGAATAATAACTGGAATTTCATAATTTATTCTTTAGTTTTCTAATAACATTAAAGAGAAAATAAGTTTCAAATACAAAATCCAATTTCAGTAAAATATTTCATATATGAACTAAAATTTACAACTTACTAGACAAAAAAAATTACTCATTGATAGCCACACTCTGTCTCACAGTTTACAATTTTGAAAGCAAATAAAATCTCCAAATAGACTTATGGGATAAAAGAATTGAAATAACTAAAGGTTTGTTTCATTACAATGACTATAATATCATGGCTAGTTTTGAATCTACTGTTTCATGGGAGAAAAAAGGAATATTATAGGGATTTAAAACACAAAGCAAGCTCGAGGAATTCCCAATCTTTATAAACTGACTTTCAATAGAAACACGTGTTTCAGGGATCCTACTATATAACTGAGAATTCCCAAAAGTAATTCCATTTAGAATACAATGTAAAATATCAATGTTTACTAATGAATAAATGATAAATTATGTTCATCTGATTTATGTATCTGTATATATGCATATATGTATATAATCTTAAGCATATATAAACATTTTAGTATATATATATATATATATATGGTATGGTTTGGCTCTGTGTCCCCACCCAAATTTCATATCAAATCATAATCCCCCAGTGTTGAGGGAGGAACCTGGTGGGAAGTGATTGCATCATGGGAGCAGTTTCCCCCCATGCCATTCATGTGATAGTGAGTTTTATAAGTGTTAAGAGATAATGGTTTTATAAGTGTTATAATGGTTTTATAAGTGTTTGGCAAGTTTCTCTCTCAGTTGCTCACTTTCTCACCTGCCGCCATGTAAGAAGTGCCTTCTTCCCCTTCTGCCATGATTATAAGCTGCCTGAGGCCTCCTCAGCCATGTGGAACTGTGAGTCTATTAAATCTCCTTTGTTTATAAATTACCCAGTCTTGTGTAGTATCTTTACAGCAGTGTGAAAACGAACTAATATCACATATATACATATATAATATGTGATATTTTTATATATCACCTGCTCTGGATGGAGATATGTGTATTTATACTTAGAACTATAAAATACTCCATTGTTTGAAGGTTAGTAAATAATTCTGGTAATATTTTATACAACTCTACAGGTTGTATAAAAGGAGTTAATAACCGCCTGTATTTTTTCACCTGCTTTCTATACTGAAACTGGCTATGGAATCAGTAAGTCACAATTTTCTAAATTTGCTGAAATCATTTGACAAAGTAAGTTAAAAGGGACAGGAGAAGGCTTTACAATAAATAACAAAGGAATTTAGAACATTTTAACATCTCAGAAGATGAAAAGTTGGTATTTTGTACTTACTGCTTTACAGTTAGAAGCTCTTGGTATAATGTCCTAGAAACTGTCTTTTTAAAAATGAGAAATTTGCAATTGAAAAACAGCAAGTTAGTAGACTATTATGCTCATTTCTATGCTTGCGAGTAAGAAAGATTTGAGATAGTGTTGTATTTAATACAAAAAATTAGATCACTTTTCTTCCCCATCTCCTTTTTATATCATTTGAAGATTGATTTCAGTCAAATAATTTATCAGTAAATGTTATCTAAAATATTATATTAATCACACTCTCCATTAATGGAACTGAGGATAAAACTTAAAAAGTTCAACATATTACATCATTTTGAAAATTTCAGGCAAGAGACAGTGCCCACAAAAAGCAAATTAGAAACAAATGTGACAGAAAAATAATAAAAGCATAATCGAAATTTTCAAATTACAGTTTTATTAAAATCCTTTATTTATCACAAATATTGTAGCCTCCATACTGTCTCCTCAGTTATAGGTAACTAGGTAAGCTTTGCTAGACAATGAAGCCAAGTTCCTACAAGTCAGATGGTACATCAGATTCAAATTTTAATTATATAAATTCTAAGTAGTGTGATTTGAGAAAATTACTAAATCTCTGTATGTGTCAGTCTACTATTGTGAAAAAAAGAATAAATAGTATATATCTAGTCTATAGAATAGTTTGATTTATCAAATTCAATGAAGTAATCCACTTCTAGCCAGCACTTTATCTAGCTTATTCTGGCTTCAGCTCTCTGATGGCTTTAACTGTTTCTCTCTTGCTCTGGCATAAGGTTAACAGTTGCCTACAGCGTATGCCTGATATTTAACCACCATGTATGAGTCCTTTAAACTGCTAAAACCTATAGAAATATTGTCTACATTACAGTCTCTGGAATTAAATCATTTGAATTATGTTGTGCCATTCCAGAAATTTAACAGACCATGCTTTAGTTTCTAAATGCTACACATGAGACAAATGTATGTTTTGCAAAGTATAAACTAATAAACCATTTTCATTGCCTATATTTTATTAAAAATCAATACTTTATTTTCATAAATACATTTAGAAAATATACAGCGTAAGTCGACTGAATACTGATTTATGTACTTAATATTCTGTCTTTTATTAATAATATATTTCCCCTTAAGATATTTGACTTCTGTGGAACCAACAAAACATGAAAGTGAAAGCCTCATATGTTTATGATTAAAAACCTAATATTCTCACTATAAAATATGTATGGAAAATTCAAAGAAAATAGCATGTTATGATTTTGTGTTTATAACTAGAAATATCAATATTTATTCTGTGAAAAAAATGGTGCCTTAAGCAGTTAGTCACATAAAATATAATATGAAGGAGCTGCAACATATATTTATAAAGATAATAAGAATATTAATGATGTCATTATCCATATAAAAATGTAGAAATTTCCAATTTCCAACCAATATTAGTTTTGAAATATTTTATATATATTTTACATTTTTTGAATGGTTTAACATTTTATAATATGTACTACATATAAAAGTATTAATAACAGTTGCTTTCCAAGTGTATTGTCTAAAGATCTATAATTATTACTTACACGATTTAAGAACTAATTATAAGAATACATAATTAATAATAAGCCAGAACTAACAAGTTGTGGTTACACATAAGTGATAATCTTTTAGTCTGTCAAATAAATGAATGGGTAATGAAGATAGAGAAAACTAAAATAAATAAGTCAAACTGTAATATCATTTAAATATGAGTAAATATCATAATTTTATCATCTTTTGACATTAAAAAACTTATATTTTTTGCCTATAACTACATATAACTGATTCATTACCTGTTTATCTTATTCTAGTGCCACATTTGTAACATTGTAGTTAAGGCTGTGTCAGCATTTCCATTATAATTTTATATTTTCATCTATTTGTAATACTGCAATTAAGATTTTTTCAGAACCAAAGTTGGACTGCAACATGTTTTTCATAGAGGACATTAAAAACAAGTTTTTAAAAGCTTACACTCATTTGAAAGATATATCTTATCCTGAGAATAGAATGTATTGTAAGTGATGCCAATTGCTAGTTTTGATATTCTTCATATTTATTTTTTGCTTTTTGGTAAATATTTCTTTTGACTGAGAAAATAATAGGTATTACTAAAATATACATTTTATTTTTTATTAAAAACAAACAAGTATATATTAGGTTTATAAATTTAACTTTAAAATAACACAATATAGATACAATACTTTGTCTTTTGATCTGTGATATTACAGGTTAATCTTCAATGAAAAAATTGACAAGCAGAAAAATATTTATAAAATTACTTAATACTTTTGAACATGCAAAAAAGTTAACTTTACATTTTCTCAGTTCATGAATAACTATAGAGAAAATAAAACATAGCCAAAATGCTCTTTACACTTACATGTGCAATTCAATCATTTGTATTTTAGCTGGCCAAAAAAAATTGAGAGTAATAAATTAACAAGTACCAATATTTAAAAATTATTTCATTTTTGATGTTCATATTCAAAGTAAGACTACTACCAGAATAGAATTAAAATAAAAAAACTACTATTTAAATATTATTAAAACATAAAAACATTGAAGAATATTATAATTCAATATTTGTCTTATGTACAAAATCTGTAGTAAAGTTTATGAGCACATCACAAGAATTATATCAAATTATAATTCACAATATGTTAATTAAATCATCAATATTTTTGACAAGTATCAACATCTGAAGTTATTTTATAAAGGAAGACAAGTTATTATATTTTTAGTTATGAAATTAGGAATTTTTGCAATGCAATCTTTTTTTACATTTATTTTTTGTTTTAGGTACAGAAGTTACATGTACATATTTATTACTAATTGCATGACACTGAGTATTGCATGACACTGAGGTTTGTAATATGGATCCCCTTACCCTGGTAGTGGTTGTAGTATCAGATAGGTATTTTTTTAACCCACACACCCTGCCTCCACCCTCTAGTAGTCCACAGTATCTACTGTTCCCTTATTTGTGTCCATGTGTGCTCAATGCTTAGCTCCCAATTATAAGTGAGAACATGCAGTATTTGGTTTTTTGTTTCTGCACTAATTTGATTAGGTTGATGGCCTCTAGCTCCATTGATGTTGCTGCAAAGGACATGATTTCATCCTTTTATAGATGATGCTATGGTGTGTATGTACCACTTTTTTTATCCAGTCAACCATTGATGGGAACCGGGGTTGATTCCAAGTCTTTGCTATTGGGAATAGTGCAGTAATAAACATATGCACACATGTGTCTTTTTGATAGAATGATTTCTTTGTGGAGGATGTATAAACCCAGTAATGGGATTATTGGGTCAAATGGTAACTGCTTTACGTTCCTTGAGAGATCACGAAACTGCTTTCTACAGTGTTGGACTAATTTACATTCCCACCAACAGTACACAAGCATTTCCTTTTCTCCATGGTCTTGTCAGCATCTGTTGTTTCTGACTTTTTAATAATAGCTATTCCTAATGTTAGATGGTGCCTCACTGTAGTTTTGATTTGCATTTCTCTGATGATTAGTGATGCTTGGTGTTTTTTCCCGTTTGTTGGTCAATTGTATGTCTTTTATCGAGAAGTGTCTGTTCACGTTCTTTGCCATTATTTTTTTAAATTTTACTTTAAGTTCCGGGATACATGTCTTTCAGGATTTTTCTAGTTGGAAATCTTACACTTAAATCTTTAATCTTTACACTTTAATCTTTTGAGTTAATCTTTGCATATGGTGAAAAGTAGGGGCCCATGTTTTATGTTCTGCATATGACTAGCCAATTATCCCAGCACTATTTATTGAATAGGGCTTCCTTTCCTCATTGCCTGTTTTTCTTGGCCTTGTCAAAGATCGGATATTTATAGGTGTGCAGCTTTATTTCTGAGTTTTCCATAATGTTCCATTGGTCTGTATGTCTGTTTTTGATGCAGTACCAACTGTTTTGGTTATTATGGTTTTAGATGTTTGAAATCAGGTAGAGTGATGCCTCCAGCTTCATTCTTTTTATTTAGGATTGTTTTGGCCCTTCAGGCTCCTTTTTAGTTCCACATAAATTTTAGATGAGTTTTTTTCTAATTCTGTAAAGAATCATGTTGGTTTGATAGAAACTGCATGGAATCTGAAAATTGCTTTAGGTTGCGTGGCCATTTTAACAGTATTGATTGTTCCAATCCATGAGCATTAAATGTTTTTCCATTTATTTGTGTTGTCTGTGATTTCCTTCAATGATATTTTGCAGTTCTTCTTGTAGGGATGTTTCACTTCTTTGGTTGGCTATACTCCTAGGTATTTCCAATTCTTTTTTTTTATTTTGGCTATTATGAGTGGGGTTGTGTTCTTGATTTCACTTTCAGCCTGGATGTTATTGGTGTATAGAAATGCTACTGCTTTTTGTATATTGATTTTGTGTCCTGAAACTTTATCTTTTTATTTTTATTTTTTTTCAGACAAGGCCTGGCTCTATCGCTCAGGCCGGAGTGCAGAGGTGCTATCTCAGCTCACTGCAACCTCCACCTCACGACCTCAAGCCATTCTCCCAACTCAGCCTCCCAAGTAGATGGGACCATAGGATTGTACCACCACACTCAGAAAATTTTTGTCTTTTTGGTAGAGATGGGGTTTCGCCATGTTGCCCAGGTTGGTCTCCAACTCCTGAGCTCAAGCGATCTGCCCACCTCCACCTCTCAAAGTGCTGGGACCACAGGCATGAGCCAGCACACCAAGCAAGGGTCCTGAAAGTTTACTGAAGTTGTCTATAAATTTTAGGAGCCTTTTAGCAGAGTCTTTAGGATGTTCTTGGTATAGAAGCATATACTCAATGAAGAGATATACTTGAGTTTTCTATGTTGATGCCTTTTATTACTTTCTCTTGCCTGATTGGCTGGGCCAGGACTTCCAGTATTTTGTTGAATAGAAGTGGTTAGAGTAGACATCTTTATCTTGTTCTATTTCTCAAGGAAACTTCTTGAGCTTTTGCTCTTTCATTGTGTTGTTTGCTGTGGGTTTGTCCAAGCTGGCTTTTATGGTTTTGAGGTATTTTTTTTGATGCCTAGTCCTTTGACGTTTTTTATCATTAAGAGATGTTGGAACTTATCGAATGCTTTCTCTGTGTCTATAGAGATAATCATATGGTTTTTGCTTTTTCTTTTGTTTATGTGGTGAATCACATATATTGATTTAAATATGTTGAACAGGCCTTGCATCCGAGGAACAAAGACTACTTGATTATGGCGTATTAGCTTTTTGATATGCCGCTGGATTCAATGTGTTCGTATTTTATTTAGGATTTTTGTGTCATGAATTATATTGTTCTAAAGTTTACTTTCTTCGTTCTGTGTCTGCCAGATATGGTAAAAGGCTGAGGCTAGCTTTGTAGAATGAGTTAAGAGGGAGCCCCTCCTCGATTTATTGGAATAATATTAGTAGGATGGGTATTAGTTCTTTGTAAATCTGGTAGAATTCATCTGTGAATCCATCTGATTCTTTATTAATGATTTGATTTCAGCAGTTGATGTTTGTCTGTTCAGTTTCAATCTCTTCCTGACTCAATCCTGGCAGACTGTATGCTTCCAGGAGTTTATTCATTTCCACTAAATCTTCTAATTTGTTCACAGAGTTGTTCATAGTAGTCTTTGAGAATCTTTCATATTTTTGTAGGATCACTGTTAATATCACCTTTGTCATTTGTGATTGTGATTATTTGGATTTCCTTCTTTTTCTTTGTTAATCTAGCTAGCAGCCAATCAATCTTATTTATTTTTTCAAAAGCCAACTCTTCATTTCATTGATCTTTTGTATAAACTTTTACATTTCAATCTCATTCAATTCTTCTCAAATTTTAGCGAAGAAGAAATTTTCCTTTCTTCTTCCAGCTTTGCGGTTGGTTTGTTCCTTTATTTTTTTCTTCAGTTCTTTAGGTGGAAAGTAAGATTGTTAATGTCATACTTTCCAACTTCTTGATGAAGACATTATACGGCTATAAACTTTCCTTTTAATACTGCTTTTTCTGCATCATAGAGATTTTGGTAAGTTGTGTCCCTATTTCTATTAATTTCATTTTTTTAAATTTCTGCCTTAATTTCAATATTTACCCAGAAGTTATTCAGGAGTAATTTGTTCAGTTTCCATGTGTTTCTGTAGTTTTGAGTGGTCTTCTTGGTAGTTTATTGCACTGTGGTCTGAGAGTGCTTGGTACGATTTTTTGAAAATATTGAGATTGTTTTATTACTGACCATGTGGTCACTATTAGAAGAATGTTCCATCCTGCACGTGAGAACAATGCATATTCTTTGGTGGTAGGGTGGAATGTTTGGTAAATTTTTATTAGGTCCAATCGGTCAAGTGTCAAATCTACCTCATTGATTTGTCTAATGCCATTAGTGTGGTGTTGGGGTGACCCACTATTATTGTGTGGTCAAGGAAATCTTTTTGTAGGCCAAAAGAACATGTTTTATAAATCTGGGTGCTCCAATGTTGAATGAGTATATATTTAGGATAGTTAACTCTTCTGATTGCACCCTTTATCATTATGAAATGACCTCTATTGTCTTAATTTATATTGGTTTAAAGTCTGTCCTATCTGATATAAGGATATAGACTCCTGTTCTTTTTGTTTCTGCTTGCATGGTAGATTTTACTCCACCCTTTTACTTTGAGGGTCTTGTATTGTTACATATGAGATGGGTCTCTTGAGGACAATATATAGTAGAGTCTTGTCTCTTTATTCAGCCTTTCATTCCGTGTCTTCAAGTGGGGCATTTTGCCAATTTACATTAAAGGTTAGTACTGATATGTGTTATATTGATCCTATCATGGTGTTATTAGCTGGCTGTTATATAAATTTGATTATTTAGTTGCTTTATAGTGTCTGTAGGCTCTGTGCTTAAATGTGCTTTTGTGGTAATGGGTGTCATTCCTTTGAATCCCTGTTTAGTATTCCTTTAAGGACTTCTGCTATGTCTGGTCTAGTTTAAATATATTCCTTCAGCATTTGCTTGTCAAAGGATTTTATTTTTCCTCCACCTATGTAGCTTAGTTTGGCAGGATGTAAAACTCTTGGTTAAAATTTCTTTTCTTTAAGGATACAGAAAATAGGCCCCCATTGTCTTCTGGCTTGTAAGCTTTCTGCTGAGACATCTGCTGCTAGTGAGTTTTCCTCTGTAGGTGAACTGCCCCTTCTTTCTAGCTGCTTTTAAGATTTTTTTTGGCCAGACGCAGTCGTTCACACCTGTAATCCCAGCACTTTGGGAGGCCAAGGCAGGCGGATCATGAGGTCAGGAGATCAAGACCATCCTGGCTAACACAGTGAAACCCCGTCTCTACTAAAAATACAAAAAATTAGCCAGGCGTGGTGGCGGGTGCCTGTATTCCCAGCTAATCAGGAGGCTGAGGCAGGAGAATGGCGTGAACCCAGGAGGTGGAGCTTGCAGTGAGCTGAGATCGTGCCACTGCACTCCAGCCTGGGCAACAGAGCGAGACTGTCTCAAAAAAAAAAAAAAAGATTTTTTTCTTATTGTGCACTGACCTTGGTGCATCTGATAACTGTGTGCCTTGGGATAGTTGTCTTATGTAGTATCAGGCTGTATTTCATTTGCAAATCCACCTCTCTGGTTCAATTAGGAAATTTTTCATGTATTATATCCTCAAATTTTTTTCCAAGTGGCTTATTTACATTTACTATTCCTTCTTAGGAAGGCCTTTGAGTCATAGATTTGATCTTTTTACATCTTTGAGGTCTGAAATTCTTTTCTCAGCTTGGTCTATTCTCATGTTAATACTTCCAATTGTATTATGAAATCCTTGTACTGAATTTCTAAGCTCAAGATGCTGAGTTTGAGTCTGTCCTGACACCATGTAAGACGTGTCTTACTTCTCCTTTGCCTTCTGCCATGAGGACTCCCCAGCCATGCAGAGCTGTAAGTCAGTTAAACCTCTTTTCTTCATAAATTACCCAGTCTCAGGTAATATCTTTATAGCAGTGTGAAAACAGAATGATACACATACCTATACACCAACACATCAGGAGTTGCAGCAGAGAAAGAGTTTAATAATTTTGTGGAAGCCAAAAGAGGAGATTAGAGGAACACTTATATCTATCTACACAAGGTGTACTGACCTAGGGTTTTTAAGGGAATGATGGCAAGCATAGGGCTGGAGAGTTGAGGTTACTGATTGGGCAGATCCAGGGTATGAAATCATAAGGATGTGGAAATTGCCTTCAACTCCTCAACCAAATAATTTAGTTTCTACATCTCTATGATTGGTTGTTTTGCCAGAATGCAGACTCTAAAAATTATCTTAAATGAAAAACATAATGTTTCTCAACATTAAAGATATGTATAGAAACAATTACCGAAGTTTGTACCTTGAGCTATGTGATTTAGAAGCAGTAAAGAAATATAAGGAATTGGGCTAAAAGACAAGTTGATTAATGGTTAATGTTGAGCTGTAAATCTGTCCTAAGCTTACGCTTTTGTTAAAAACACCTGGCAACTAATTTTATTAATACAGTTTCAGAAGGTCACTCTTGAATATTCAGTTGAGTCTTCAATATGCTTGTAAAGAAACTACTTGAATCAAGAAAAGAGCCAAAGTGGGAATAAAATTACAGGTCCTGGAGCTTAGATAAGGGCCTGGAAAATGTTTGTTAGCAAAAGCCAGATGAGAAAATCTCATAGTCTATGGTAAGTCAGTTAGAATAACAAGATTCTTGCCTCAATTGTGGAAAAAATTAACCTACTGTAAATCACACTGTGTTCCCACCAAAAAAGAAAAGCTTAAAATAACTGAACACATCAACTGTTTCTAAGTAATCTAATTATGTCCCAGAACAGAGTTTTACAGAATATTTTAAAGGCAAAAGGATCCTGTACTTTACAAGGTCTAATATTCAATAAACTCACAATGTCTGATATTCAATGAAAAATTTTCAGACATACGAAGCAGGGAAATACAACACATAATGAGGAGAAAAACCAATCAATCAAAATGGAATCCAAAATGACTGGTTATATGTTTATATCTAAGAGAGAGGAGGCCGGGTGCGGTGGCTCACGCCTGTAATCCCAGCACTTTGGGAGGCTGAGGTGGGTGGATCACAAGGTCAGGAGATCGAGACCATCTTGGCTAACATGGTGAAACCCCGTCTCTACTAAAAAATACAAAAAATTTGCCGGGTGTGGTGGCGGGCACCAGTAGTCCCAGCTACTTGGGAGGCTGAGGCAGAAGAATGGCATGAACCCGGGAGGCGGAGCTTGCAGTGAGCCGAGATTGCGCCACTGCACTCCAGCCTGGGCGACAGAGCATGACTCCGTCTCAAAAAAAAAAAAAAAAAGAGAGAGGAAATTAAAATAGCCATTATGACTTTATTCTAAAAGTTTAACTAGAATGAGGGTCAGGAAAGTTGTTTTAAAGCTGTATAGTAAATATTTTAAGTTTGTTGGCCATAGTTTTGTTGAAATTATAATGTGAAAGCAGCCATAAATAATATGTTAATCAATAGGTAAGGCTATATTTAAGTACAAATTTATTCACAAAAGTAGTATGATTTTGGTCTTGGGGCCTGGCTGTAATTTACTGACTCCTGAGCTAAAAGAAAAAATGAGCATTTCAGAAGAAATTGCAGAAAGAAAAGATCAGTAAATATATCAATAGAAACAATCCATACATAGAACGTGGCCAGATATAAAGACTAATACATATAGTAGTAGAAAATGTGCAAAATAAAACACAGAGAAAATAAATATTTTTATAAAGCATCCATGAATTTGCAGAAAACGTCAGGTAACCAAATATATGTATAATTACAGTCCTCAAAGGAGATAAATGCAAGAGAACACCAAAAACATTTTTTTCTTTGAATATTTTACTCCACTCTCTTCTTGCTTGCATGGTTTCTGAAGAGATTTCTCATGTAATAATAATTTTTATTTCTCTATAAAGGAGAATTGTATGTATGTTTGTTTGTTTTCTCCACTCTGGCATCTGTCAAGATTTTTTACTTCTCTTTGAAATGTTTTTATTCACTTATTTTTTGAGGTTGAATACGATATGCCTGTATGTAGATTTGTGTGTGTGTGTGTGTGTGTATGTGTGTGTGTGTTTATTCTTTGCATTCTCTGAGTTTTCTGAATTTGTGCCTTGGTTTCTATTATTAATTTTGAAAATTTCCAGGTCATTATTGTTCAAATGTTTCTTCTGTTACCGTCTTTCTCCTCCTTCTGGTATTCCCATTACATGTATTTACATATTTTCTAATTGCCATATTGTTCTTGGATATTCGGTTTCATCTTGTTCATGTTCTCCGATATTCTGTTTCATCTTTTTCCTGTTTTTCCATTTTTTGTTTTTCTCTGAGTTTCAGTTTTGGAAAATTTGTGTTGACATTTCTTTAAGCTCACTGATTCTTCACTTCACATTATCTAGCACAATGAGGAGCGCATTAAAGGCCTTCTTCATTTCTATTACTCTGCTTTTGCTTTCCTGCACGCCTTTTGACTCCTTTTTAGGGATTCCGTCTTTATGTTTAAATTACCCATATGTTCTTGCTTGTTGTCCACTTTATTCATCAGCTCTAAACACATTAATCATATGTGTTTTATGTTTGAGGTCTAATAACTTCAATATTTCTGCCATATTCAAATCTGATTCTGATATTATTTCTGTATCTTCAAAGTGTGTATTTTGTCTTTTAGCCTGCTCTGCCAGTTTTTGAAAGCTGAATTTGAAAGACTGGGTAAAGTAATTAAAGTAAATCAGCCTTAATGTGAATTCTTACATTTATCTGGCTAGGAGTTAGGCTGCTTAATGATTGTTATAGCTGCAAGTGTCAGAGACTAAAATGTCCTCTGATGTCTTATTTTGTTCCCTCTTGTTGTCTTTGGATTTCCCTGAAGACTTATTAAATAAAATCTGAGATGTGTAGTTATTTTAGTCATAATCCTTTTTTTTTTTTTTTTTTTTTGAGACGGAATCTCGCTCTGTAACCAGGCTGGAGTGCAGTGGCACAATCTCAGCTCACTGCAACCTCTGACTCCTGGGTCAGGTTCAAGCAATCCTCCTGCCTCAGCCTCCTGAGTAGCTGGGACTACAGGTGTGCACCACCACACCCAGCTAATTTTTGTATTTTTAGTAGAGACCGGTTTCACCATGTTGGCCAGGATAGTCTCGATCTCTTGATATTATGATCCACCCACCTCGGCCTCCCAAAGTGCTGGGATTACAGGCATGAGCCACCGCGCCTGGTGCATAATCCCAATTATTGCCCAGGTACCCTAATGATGTTGGGGTAAGGTTAAGGGGTGGGGAAGCATTTCATAATTCTATCATTAGTCCTCAGTCTTCCAGGGAGCCTGTGTTCCTGGACTATGACCTTCACAAGTGTTTCTCAGTTTTGTACTCCATGCCTCCTTAGGTGAGACAAAAAGGAGAGGGTTGTAGTTGGGGTTTTTCCTTCCCCCAAGTCACATACTGATAAAGCCCAAGCCAATTTGCACTCATAGAATAGTTCCCTTTGAGGGCTGGCCTTCTGAAGGAGAATAAAATGTAACACTAAGGGCATGTTCCAAAATGGCTACCTTTTCTCTCTGGTAATTGGAAGCAGGAGAGGATTTTTTCCTGATCTTCACTGTGGGAACACGTAGGGCTTCTGCAGGTAGAACTCACAACTGCAAGGGAATTCTCCAATACTGCAGAGTCTGGGAATTTTCAATACTCAAACTTGTCTACAACGAGTGTGTAGTCTGGATGCTTGTCTCGTCTAAATCTTATGTTGAAATGTAATCCTCAGTGTTGGAGGTGCGGCCTGATGAGAGGTGATTGAATCATGGGGGTGGATTTCTGATGAATGGTTTAGCAGCATCCCCTTGGTGGTAAGTGAATTCTCACTCTGAGTTTGTGTGAGACCTGGCTGTTTAAACGTGTATGGCACCTCCCCACTTCTTGCTCCCACTCTCACCACCTGACAGACTGACTCCCCTTGCCTAATGCCATGATTGGACTTTCTGAGTTCTTCACCAGAGGTAGATGCTGGCACCACACTTCTTGTACTATCTGCAGAAACATGAGCCAACCTCTTTTCTTTATAAATTACCCAATCTCAGGTATTTCTTTATAGCAAAACAAAAACAGCCTAACACACTGACCCTCAGCAATACTTTAAGTTTTCCTTCTCTGTTATAATTCCAATGAAGGTTTCTTTTTCCAAGCTTCAGTGAGCCATGATTCTCCCTATCTGCCTGTTTGTGTCTCCAATTTTGGAAGCGGCTGTTTTCCCTGTGAGCTCCATACTCATGACTCTAAGAAGAGTCAACGTTTTCAATTCAGTTAACTTTTCTCTTCTAGTGAAGACTGGAGTGACAATTTCTATCTCAGTCAATTTGGATCACTAATAAAAAAAATCATAGACTAGGTAGCTTAAGAACAACAAACACTTATTTCTCTCAGTTCTAGAGGCTAAAAAATTAAGATCAAAGTGTCAACAGATCTAGGGTCTGGTGAAGACCTGCTTCCTTGCTTGTACACAGCAGCCTCCTGCCTGTATCTTTAAGTAACCAAAGCAGAATTCATCTCTCATCTGTCTCTTATAAAAGCACTAACTCCATTCAGGAGAGCTCCACTCACATGTCTTAATTATTTTCCAAAGGCCCCACTTTCAGATGCCATCACATTGGAGATTAGGCTGATATATATGAATTTGAAGGGTGACAAAACCATTCATTCTGTAACAACTCCCAAGCTCCTTACATGTCAGTATGGACAAACATATATAAAAAAAAAAATGGCCAAATATTTGTGAATTTGGTGAAAAATACAAACAAATATCCAAGACAGTTAACAAAACTCATGCAAAATACACAGGAAGAAAATTGCATCAAAATACTTTGTATTGATTTGTGAGAACTGTCATAACAAAATACCACAGACTGGGTGGCTTTAAAAAAATTTGTCTCCTCACAGTTCTGAACACTAGAAACCTAAGAATGAGGTTTCAGCAGGATTGATTCCTTTTCTGAGGGCTGTGATGAGACTGATCCAGGCTTTCAGATGGGCGTTTTCTCCCTGTATCTTCACATTGTCTTTTCTCTGTACATGTCTTGGTGTCAGTTTTCTCTTCTTATAGGAACACTAGTCATATTGGATTACACCCATCCTGGTGACCTCATTTGAATTCAATTACCTGCTTAAAGATATGGTCTCCAAATAAGGTCACCTTCTAGGGTACTGAGAGTTAGACGTCAATATTTAAGCTTGTGATGGAGGAAAATTTATTCCTTAACACACCTAATCTTTTTTTTTTTTTTAAAGAGAAATAAAGAAAATAATTTAAAATTAGCTAGAGATTAAAAAAAGGCACATTGTATTATAAAGAAAAGGAAAGGCAAAAATAACAGATTTGTCACATAGTCTAACATATGAGAAATATAAAGAGGCCCAAAAACCTGGCAGGCTTTCTCTTCAGGACACTTATTGTTTTGTTGGGCTACGTCAGAGGCAGGAGAGCTATAATGCAGGCTTTAAAGAGCCAAAAAATCCCATCTCTCTCAATATTTAGGACTTAAATGACTATTATACAAAAGAGGCCTTCTTCAATCTTTCAGTCACTCTCTCTGTTAAGATATTTGAAAGGCTTGAAATCTATGCAGCCAAAGGTACAGTGTGGAAAGAAGGCAAAAATGTATACTCAAAATCCATGCAGGGCAAAACAGAATCCCCATAATCTTCAATATCTCAATCTAAAGGCCATATTATTTCACCACCACATTCTGCAGACTCTCAAGGACAGAGAAGACATATGAAGCATATTTCTTCTCAATGCCATACAAGAGGCTAAATATTTTTTGGGTTTTACTATTTTGCTTCTCAGCTCTGATAAGAAAATAGTATCGTTTTTAAAAAGTTTTCAATACACGTAAGTCTTCCAAAGGCCAAAAGAAGATTTAAGTTGCCTTCTGCGTACCTAGAAAAGTCATCCAGATCTTCTGGCTTTGCTTATATAGCAGCTTCCTGTTAGAAGAATTTATGCCCAAACTTCTTGATTGGAATAATGAATCTAAGACTCTAGGGAGCTAAATGCAGAATAGATTTATTTCTCAAAACAGGATACAAATTTCCTAATAAGCACAGAAAACTAGAAACTGTGTTTGTTTTTGAACGCTTACAATTTTGATTAGGAAGATTTTAATACCTACATCTTTGCAAACAACGAGATACCATAAAATAACAACTCTCTTAAAATGAGTCACAAATTTGATGAAAGGAAAGTCATAGTGAATATTCGTTAAAGGGAGTAGTAGATAATTATATTGAAGAAAGTAGAAAATATGAAATCTATAAAATTTATATTAGGCCTCTGAGAAAATTTTAAATAAAACATAAAAATACTTGTCAATATTGACCAGAAAAGCTGTCTATATACTGAGTAATGGAACTGCGGGATGCCCAATTAGAATAAAAAGAGAAAGATATTATTTGGTAATATTGAGAAAAATAGAAAATTATGTAAGAGACTTGGAAGATGGATCTGATCTATAATGCAAATAATAGGAATTCTCGAAAACAAAACATGATGAAAATAACCATGTGAACAATATAATATTTATCTGAGATAAGGAATGGCTTGATTTGCAGATTTTAGAGCTTTCTAGAATCCTATAGTAAGTTATTAAACACCCACACATCAATATCTTAGTAAAAATTATAAATTTAAGCATTAAGAAATACTTTAAGAGTGTAAAATATTCTAGACAAAAGAAAAATGATAGATTTAGAAGAAGGAAAGTCCTGTTGAAATTGGATTTCTTATTTTCATCAGTGTGAACAAATAAATTATGATATAATAGATTAGGGGAGTGGAATTCTGAAAGCAATAGCCAATTTTGAAATAATTTCTCTGTCAAGTAAAAAAAAATATGAAGGCATGTAAAAATACCAACACTACTCCACTCCTGTATTTGAAAGAACTATATATTCTAACATATTCTAAACAAAAGATTGAGATAAAGGAAAATTGTAAAAAAAAAGTGGAAATACATTGCACATTTTTTTGTTTAAAATAATTTAAATGTGATTAGATATGTGTAATAAGTTTCAAATATCTTCTAACACCAAAGATTTAAATCAATTACACAAAACATAGTGGTGGAAGGAGGAGAGAGTGGCCAGGAGGTGAATAGATTGGAGAGTAAGAAAGTAAAATACATTAAACTGCCTTTTTGAGGAAGCATCCAACTGGAAAGGAAGATTTGTTTTTGAAATGTTCCTATAATAGTTGAAAAGCATATGCTTTATTATAATATAAAGTATATTTGGAAAATACGTTTTACCAAAAATGTTAATAAGAGTATGTAGTAACACAAAAGGTCAGATTGTCGAATCTGATTCCCAGAGACCCTGGTCCAAAACTGGAATTCATTTCAAACTGGATTCGACATGCAAGGTTCATTCAAACCAATTCATGTGGAACCATCACTTTTAAAGGGTACCATTTGAGTATGGAGCATATTTATGTTATATTCCATTGCGTATAAAGCTTATATTGTTTCCATTCATTATCGATGCAACCATCATAAACCCCTATAAATTTATGAATCGAAGTTTTGTTTTGCTTTGTTGTGTTTACGATAAGTGGCCTAGAGAGAACAGGTATATCGTGCTCACAATTCATAGATAAGATATATGCATGAGTATTTTTCTAGTAAGCATTCTAAGTATTTTTAGAAAATGTCTGGTTATTAATATGTTTAAAGGGGATATGACTGAGTCACTTTTTACTCTTCAGCTGTCCCTGTTCAAAAGAAAGATTACAAGCCCATTCCAGTTCTTTTCTTGCCATTGTAAAATTTTAAACTAACAATGGGAACAAAAGGAATACATCAAAACTTAAAAGGAAAAAGGAAATAAATACATAACAGTTAATCAATTAAATAAATATTTTTGCATTAATCATTAATGAAATTAATTATAAAAATATTAACAAATAGGTATGTATAGGTCAAGCAGAAAATGGTTAGTAATCAATATTATGCAAATAAAAAATAAACTAAATGAATACATATTTATACAAAATTTAAAAAGTGCATTGTTGTGTTTCCTGTATTATTCCGTTCTCACACTGCTACACTGCTATAAAGAACTGCCAAAGACTGGGTAATTTGCAAAGAAAAGAGGTTTAATTAACTGACAGTTCCACATGGCTGGGGAAGCCTCCAGAAACTTACAATCATAGCAGAAGGGGCAGCAGGCACTTCTTACATGGCGGCAGGTGTGTGAGAGACAGAGAGAGCGCAAAAAGGAGGAAGAATCTCTTATAAAACCATCAGATCTCATGAGAACTCACTCACTATCATGATGACAGCATGGGGGAATTTGCCCCCATGATCCAGTCACCTCTCACCAGGTCCTTCCCCCAACATGTGGGGATTACAGTTCAGATTAAAATTTGAGATAAGATTTGGGTGGGGACACAGCCAAACCGTATCAAGTACATAAAAACCTTTAATTAATTTGACAATATAGACACAAAGAAGTTTCAATAAACTTTAAAGAATAATATCAGTAAAACACATGCTATTTTTGAAAACAATATTTTAACCAAATTAGAAATTGTATATATATATATGTATATATATATATATGTATATATATATGTATATATATATATGTATATATATATATGTAAAATATACATTTTTAAAATTTTTAAATGAAGCTCAATATTATTTAGGCATAGAAAGGGAATCACACTAAAAATTTTTAAAAATTTAAAACTGAGGCCAGTCACGGTGGCTCACACCTGTAATCCTAGCACTTTGGGAGACCGAGGCAGGCGGATCACGAGGTGAAGAGTTTGAGACCAGTCTCACCAACATGGTGAAACCCCGTCTCTACTGAGAATACAAAAATTAGCTGGGCGTGGTGGAACACAACTGTAATCCCAGCTACCTGGAAGGCTGAGACAGGAGAATGGCTTGAACCCAGGAGGCGGAGGTTGCAGTGAACTGAGATGGCGCCACTGCACTCCAGTCTGGGCAGCAGAGTGAGACTCCATCTCAAAAAAAAAAAATTCAAACGGAATGGTCTTAAAACTATGTGTCAAAGCAGGTGGAATAAAACTAGAGTAGTAATTAGAGATATTACTGATAATTTAAATTTATTTTTATAAATTCTATATTAGAATGAAGGTATAGTATATTCCACAGAGGAAGTCAGTAAAAGTACAACAAAATAAATGTAAATTAACTAGCTGAGGTGTAAAAAAGATATAAAAATTAGGAAAGAAATCATGAAATAAAAAAAATTTGAGAGTTTGAGAGAGAGTTAAAAAAAAAACAAAACCCCCTTTAAAAAATGCAAGAAACTTATTTCCAGTAATATTTTTAAATAAAAAATGTAAAAAATAATATTAGGAAGAACAAAGGGAACATCCTTTTATTTCTTAACAATTTTTTGCTAATGAATAACTTGAGCTATTTTTTTCTTTTAGATTGTTATTTTGCTAATAGTCATAGATTTTAGATATAATAACTAATTTATAAATATTCAAGGATAGTAAATTTTATAAACATAACTGTAGGTTTATAATAACATATTTGTTCTGTGGTATGTTTTTTCTTCTGCCCACTAATACAAAATGAATGAAAGGAATACAAAGCATAATACTTTTAAATCAATGTTATCATTTAAGTGTAAAAACATAAGTTGTGATGTCAAGTTATTGTAACCTTCTCTTTGTACATTTTAATGAAAATTTAAATTGGTGAAGAGTTTTGCTGATGTGTTTAAGTGTCTGAGAAGATGAAGATAAGAAAGAGAAAACTGGTAAATAAAATGATACAACCCTCAATATATCCAAATGATTTGTGAGTTTTTAGTATACTAAAAACCACAAAGTTAGCAGTTTATTTCTTCGTAATTATTTTTTATTCTCTTCTGCATCACATGAAAATTTTCAATATATCTGAAAATATTACAGATTCTGTGGGCTGTCAGTTGGAGGCCTTCACATAAATTTGACACTTTGACACAGTGCCATTTATCGTTAAACATTGTGTCATTTTTCAGTCAGTCTTTGTGATTGTGTTCATGTCTCAATTTGAATAAATATTTCATAATGTCACTTCTAAGATTATAATCAACATTTTAATAATTCTGAGATATGTCAGTTGTATGTATTTAGCCATTCTGTCAAAACCATTTATTTTCCTTCTTTCATCTTCAATTATAATTTTAAGTTCAGAAGCACATGTGCAGAATATGCAGGTTTGTTACACAGGTAAATATGTGGCATAGTGGTTTGTTGCACATATTAACCCATCACCTAGGTATTAAGCCCAGCATCCATTAGCTATTCTTCCTGATTATTCCCCTCCCCCTCCCTCTACCCCATGGGGCCCAGTGTGTGTTTTTCCCCACCACGTGTCCACATGTTCTCATCATTCCGCCCACACTTATAAGCGATAACATGTGGTGTTTGGTTTCTATTTTATGTCTGCATAGTATTCCATGGTGTCTATGTACCACATTTTCTTTATCCAGTCTATCATTGATGGACATTTGAGTTGATTCTATGTCTTTGCTATTATGACTAGTGTGGCAATGAACATACGTGTGCATGTATCTTCAAATAGAATGATTTATATTCCTTTAGGTATATACCTAGTAAGGAGATTGCTGGGTCATATGATATATCTGCCGCTAGATCTCTGAGAAATTGCCACACTGTCTTCTAAAGTGGTTGAACTAATTTACACTCCAACCAAAAGTGTAATATTGTGCTTTTTCTCCACAACCTAGCCAGCATGTATTCTTTTTGACTTTTTAATAATCATCATTCTGCCTGGCTTGATATTGTATCTCATCGTGGTTTTCATTTGCATTTCTCTAATTATCAGTGATGCTGAGATTTTTTTTCATATGTTTGTTAGCCCAATGTATGTCTTCTGTTGAGAATGTCTGTTCATATTCTTTGCCCACTTTTTAATGGAGTTGGTTGTTTTCTTTTTCTTGTAACTTTAAGTTCCTTGTAGATTCTGGATATTAGACCTTTGTCAGATGGATAGATTGAAAAATCCCTTAAAAAACCAAATCTACTCATTGTCTAGATTACATAATAATACGTTTATCTTTCTTTCTCCTCTACTTTTATTTTTAATCTGATTTTCTCAATACAAAATATAGCAATACTTTGAAAAACATTCAAAGATCTTACATCACTCCATACTGTTAAAGGAATTAGGTATCACTTTAAAATAGTGGATGAATATGTTAATTTATCTGTTGCCAAGAGAAATCATAAGTACTGTTTGATACTTATATTATTGAGTGTACCTTCTCTTTTTATTAGCAATGGATATTATCAGGTCTTAATTATTTTCCATTTGATAAAAATGCACATTGGCTCTTACCACAACATTCATGAGAAGTTTCACTGTCAATAAGTATTCATAACTCTTCCCTTTCCTAATCTACATACTTTTACCTCCTTTTCAGGGTATTTATTATTAATAAACTTACTTGCTAATGTGTGGAAGAATAAATTTCCATGAGACTGACTTACTGGATTCAGGCACTCCTGTTTCTTATTTAAACATACTGAGCCTTTTCAATAGTGTGGCAATAAAAAAGAAAATAGATCATTATACCAAAAAGATGTATGCACTCATATGTTCACAGTGGTGCCATTCACAATACCAAAGATATGACATCAACCTAAGTGCTTCTAGTGCTTATCAGTGGTGGGTCAGACAAAGATAATGTGGCCCACATACACCATGCAATACTACCCAGCCACAAAAAGAATGATATATTCTTTGCCACAACATAGATGAAGCTGGAGGCCATATCCTAAGTAAATTAACTTAGAGATAGAAAACTAAATATTGTATGCTCTCACTTTTAAGTGGGAGCTAAACATTGGCACATATGAACATAAACATAGGAACAATGAACACTGCAGCCTACTAGAGTAGCGAAAGACAGAGTGGGGTGTGTGTTGAAAAGCTATCCATTAAGTACTCTGCTCACCACTAGGGTGCAATATACTCATATAACAAACCTGGCCGTGTACCCTTTATATCTAATATAAAAGTTGAAATTTAAAAAAATACTGAATCAGTTTATGAAACACAAAGACTCATATGACCCACACGTAGTGGGCTACCTCATACTCTCTTATAATCCCTTTAGCCACAATGTGAATTTTCTACGTTTGCTCTCAATCTGTATTTGTTAATTTCACTTTGATAGTTATTTCTTTAATTACTAGAAAAATCATGTTATTAAATACTAGATGAATTATGATTTGGAAAACAAAGGGTGTTTCTAATAAATCATTATGGAAATATTTAGAAAAGCTTCAAAAAGTCTGTCAAATCAGCATTACTTGTCATGTATTCAATAGAAAAATAAACTAAAAATATAAGAATTCAATACTGAAAACATTTTGTAGGCATACTGAATCTCTTGGTCATTTCTAAAGAAACAGAAAAAATTCAAATAGGAGAACATTCATTGTACATGTGTTTTCTGTGAATATTTTTCCAGAAAACTATTATTTTGTGATCTATATTTAAAGGCCTTTTTTGCTTATAACAATCTTGGTGAAAAAAGTCCATGTGTATATTTTTAAATCAAAATAATAAAGTTTTATATGAACCTTTAAAACATTTTATTATCAGTTGCAGTGCCATCAGACTCCAACAATATTTATAAAATTGCAAGGAAATCTAGTTTCTTAGGCTCTTTCCATTATTTATTTTTTTCATTATATAAGAAATTTTGTGCTTCAGTTTTATTTTAGATTCATAGGTAATATACCAGATATCTATTTGTTTTATCTTGTAAAAACACATGGCTTCTCATTTTAGGTTAGGAAATCTGTTGTACAAATTTTGTACCATTCTTCCTAAGCTGTATTATTGCTGAAGGGATTTTTAAGCAACATGAATTAAGGAACTCATTTATGCAAATTTTTCTCATCCTATCTTCATAGATCAACCAAGCAGACTACTCATTACAAGACCATTAGTTAAAGAGAAGCTAGTTGATATGGGTGTTATAGAACAATATGTAAAAAAATATGCAAATGATAAGTAAACAAACAAGCAAAAGCATTGTAAATAGCAGGCATGAAACTAAGCACACTCCCCATTCTTCTAGCCAAGGCTCCAGTGCAAGAAATTTTCAACGTCTGTATAGACAGTTCCTAGATGAAAGTGGCTGCTATTTTATTTGGGACAAAGAAACATGACTACTTCAAAGCTTTGATTTCCAAGTATTTTGCTTACTCTTCATGGTGGAAATTAATGTGATTTGAATGCTCTTAAAATGTCACTTGAGCAGGCTAGATGTATGCTGTAAAGGTTTACCATCTGAACTCATGCCACAACTTCATGTTCTTGTCTGTCAAGTACTGGTCTTCTTACACATCTCTCTAAGCTAGATTTTTTTTTTAAATTTTCCTTTAAGTTCCCGTATACATGTGCAGAACGTGCAGGTATTTTACATAGATATATGTGCACCATGGTGGTTTGCTGCACCTATTGAACTGTCCTCTAAGTTCCCTCGCCTCACTCCCCTGCACCCTCTAACAGGCCGTGGTGTGTGTTGTTCCCCTCCCTGTGTCCATGTGTTCTCGTTATTCAATTCCTACTTAGGTGAGAACATACGGTGTTTGGTTTCTTGTTCTAGTTTTAGTTTGCTAATGATGATGGCTTCTAGCTTCATCCATGTCTCTGCAAAGGACAAGATCCCATTCCTTTTTATGGCTGCATAGATTCCATGGTATATATATATACCACATTTTCTTTATCCAGTCTATCATTTATGAGCATTTGGGTTGGTTCCATGACTTGGCTGTTATAAATAGTGTTGCATAAATATACACGTTCATGTGTCTTTATAGTAGAATAATTTATATTCCTTTGAGTATTGTATTAGTCCACTTTCAAGCTGCTGATAAAAACATACCAGAGATTGGGCAATCTATAAAAGAAAGACTTTAATGGACTTATAGTTTCATGTGGCTGTGGAGGCCTCACAATCATGGCAAAAGGTGAAAGGCATGTGCCACATGGCAGCAGAGAAGAGAAGAGAGCTTGTGCAGGAAAACTTCCCTGATCAGCTGTCATGAGACTTATTCACTGTCACGAGAACAACAGAGGAAAGACCTGCCCCCATGATTCAATTACCTCCTACTGAGTCCCTCCCACAACACAACGGAAATTCAAGATGAGATTTGGGTGGGGAGAGAGCCAGACCATATCATTCCACCCTGGTCTCTCCCAAATCTCATGCCCTCACATTTCAAAACCAATCACGCCACCCCAACAGTCCCCCAAAGTCTTAACTCATTTCATCACTAACTGAAAAGTCCACAATTCAAAGTCTCATCCAAGACAGGGCAAGTCTATTTTGCCTATGAGCATGTAAAATCAAAAGCAAGTTAGTTACTCCCTAGATTTAATGGTGGTATAGGCATTGGGTAAATACAGCCATTTCAAATGTGAGAAATTGGCCAAAACAAAGGGATTACAGGCCCCAAGCAAGTCTGAAATCCAGCAGGGCAGGCAAATCTTAAAGAACAAATGATTTCCTTTTACTGCCCTATTCTCCCCCTGTTCCATGTATTTTTTCTTCAGAGTATTACCAGGGTTTGAAATAACGTGTATATCTTTTAATATTACTTATGCTTATTTGTGTCACTAGTCTAATAAGATTCACAAGGGAAAAGACTGTGCTTTTCTAACACAGCATTATACCTCCAAAGTGTAACACAGTGCCTGGTTTGTGGAAGAAATTCAATATTTTAAATTGATTTATGTGTTAGTAGATGAATGAATGAACTTTAAATATATTGTGATTTTACTTTTCTTTCAGAGGGAGGTTATCATGGGCACAATTATACAGAATACCTCTTTATACAAGATGCTGTTTTGATATTCTTTTCTTTGCCCTCTAGTTTAGATAATTATCAAAGTAAATAGTACAGAAATATATATTCAGGAAGAAGATAATGTACTGTTAATGAAGGAGGGCAAATGCTAATGTAACAACTGGAGTCAGTATAAAGATTTTGAAAATAAAATATCTGAAAATACTAGATTCATTTTCTGTATAGTTTTGCACTAGCAAACAGTAGAACAAGTAATTTTTAGCAGTGTCTATTGAGTGCAAGTTATATGCCAGACACTGGGGCTATAACTTGGAGCAAAAATAATGACACAAAATATTATAATTGTTAAGATCAAAGTCTTTGGTACCAGTTTTCCTGTGTGTGAATTCTGGTTTCATTACTTAATAGCCGCCCTGTGAAAAACTTTCCATTTCTATTTGCCGCCCTTCATCTAATGATGAAAAAAGTATAACATCACCTAACTTCAATGGTTATTGTAAGGATTAAATTGATGTAAAGCATTTAGCACTATAATTTATATAAAGAACTATGCTTCACATATGAGCTTTACATATTATAAAATATATATTATTGCTAACATTATTTGTTACATTAATACTTAGCTTACCATTGAACTGGAGATAAAAACAAGTAAACAGACACTGACAACATTTTATAATAAATAATATCACATAGAAGTACAATGTTTTAGGTAATCATGAAAGTGGGATGCTTTATCTGAATCTGAGAGTTCAGAGAAAGTTTGTTTTATAGTGTGGCATCTAACAGAATTTGAAGGATGTGACCAAGTTACCCTTTGATCAATGTGAACAGTCCCCCAAATGGTGGCATATACAGAATTAGCATATGCAGTAGTTGACTTGTTTGTGTGGTGAGAGCCTAGACTCTATGTTGTTGAATCTGTGGATATAAAATGTACACATAAAGATATCTCAGAGTCTGTGAAACCCGTGACTTTCAACTAAAGCATCAATTCTTCACCTTTCCTTTATCCATTCACTTACTTACAACTATATTGTTTCGCAGGAGAATGTCTCTAGATTTGGAGACGCTGTCTAGATTAGACAGTGACTTAAAGTATTTAAAATATGAATGCAAATCTCTTTTGATAGGGATTGCCTTAGTCAGCTTGAATGGCTACAACAGAATGCAATAGATGTTATGGCTTAAATTACAGACATTTATCTCTCACAGTTCTAGAGGATGGGAAGTCCAAGATAAAGTGTTGGCCAATATCTTCCTCCATGAGGTTCCTCTTCTGGCTTGCAGAAAGCCACCTTCTCACTGAGTCCTCCCGTGGCAGGGAGAGAGAAAGCGCTTCTCTCTCTCTCTTTCTATTCTTATAAATATAGCAATCCCATCTTGATCACTCATGACCTTATCTACATTTAGTTACCTACTAAAGATCTCACCTCCAAATATCATCTCACTGGGGATTAGGATTCAACATATGAATTTTAGAATTTTCAAGTGACACAAATTTTGAATCCATAACAGAAATCATGGCCTCCTTAATTTGTTCTACATTTCTCCCTCTCACTTATTTCCTTGTGCCAGTCGCCTATTGCTTACTTCCTTTGTTTCCTTCTTTCTTTCTGTTTCTGTTTTTTTTCTTTCTTTCTTTTTTATTTTCTTCTTTTTTATAGTGCCTATGCTGCCTTACATCTTTTTTATTTCTGGTCCTGTACAAATTATGGAAATACGTTAAACATATGTAGGTGTTCTGGTTGAGATACATGTTTATTCCTCACTAAAACAGACAAAAATATAATGTTATCTAAGAAAACAAATGATTCAGTATGTAAAAATTATTTTAATTTTTGATAAAGGAGATAAAGGAATAGAAATCAAACTAGCTCTGCTTTAATATCAGTTCTTCAGAGTTCTACAACTCTCATCTCATAAGATAAGAGAATCCACTCAGGAATAATAGTGTAGTTTTACTCATTAGAAGTTATTACATTAATATATTAAACATGAGCCTATATGTGTAGATTATTTTGAAAATGTAAGTTCTGACTGTCTGAGCATTACATGTGCAGCTTCACCAGGCCAATAAATTTGAGAGAATACTTTGTTGTAACTTTCTTCCTTTAGTTTGTTGATAGTGTTTTAATGTTAGTTTTGTTTTCTTTTCCATCCTTGAGTCCATTAATGAAAAATGTGTCTGTAATTCAATCTTACGAAGGTCATAGCTGTTTAAATCAAAATACAACTTTGATGTTCAAAGCTACATTCTTATCCGCAATTATATATATCACAAACTGCCTACATAGAAATCAGTAAATTACAGTGAAAAATGTCAATTTGACAGTGTGCCAAAATGGCTAATCTATTCACCACAAATACATATAAGTTGATTGCTAGTTAGATATTGCATGTTCATTATTCTTTTATTAACTGTTCCTATTAGCACTTAAATATTAGTAAATTTCTTGCATAGTGATTTGAAATAGATCATCAAGACTTGTCAACTTTTTTCCATTGTAGTATTGAGTTTGGAGTGAATCCAATAGCCCCTAGTCATGAGTGTTGTTTTAGCTTTATTTCTAGTGAGTGGAACTATGAGCTGATACACTTGCCTTTACAGTTTGCCAGTATTGAAACTGTTACAAAGGGATTATGAGATTTATCTAGGGCCAGAGTGCTAGTCATTGACTAGTTGGCTGAAAATTATATTTTAGATGCCTGATTCTTAACCCAATTGGCTGTGTGACATCCCTTGAGAACATTGGTGGTAAAAGATTCAGGCTGTTTCAATTTACTCTTTTAATTAAAACATAGAACTGGAGAAGAAACAAGTGAAAGAGATGACAGCAGGGCTTAAAATATCTGCTACCTCACCCTCAGTATTCTTTGTTACAATTCTGCAGTAAGGCTCCACCAACATATCTCTGAACAACTGCCACTTTTTCTTTTTGGTTATGCAACACGCCACATTTATAGGCTCAGAATGGCACTTCACTTTCCATTTCCTCAACATAGCATCATTAGGAGAAACACATAATTTTAAGCACTGACATCTAGCAAATGCAATGCATTGTGTTGCTTCATTATACTCTCTTGTTTGGAGTTAGAAACTGTAGATTAAAGAATTTGTCAACAACTCTTACTGAGAACACATTGTGTTCAGAGCCTATTAAATATGGGCAGTAACTTAATAGTAAAATTATAAAACTTACTTTAAGAAAATGGTGTTGATATACAGAGAAAAGAAAGTCTCAGTGTGGTCTAAATGATTAAAACATGTAAAAACAGACTTCTTTAAAATAAGCAAAAAAATCCATATTTAAAGATATTAGAAATAAATTTGAAATAATTTATTTTCCATCATGCATTCATTTATTGAAGAAAAACAGGCTCTATACTAATCTTTAAAGATGACTGAGAAGAACGTAACTCTTAGCCACAAGTAGCTTACACTCCATAAGGTGAAACAGCTAACATATATGTAGTTATATAAAAATTAGATACTGATAAGTGGTAAGTGTCAGAAAGGAAAAGTCTAGGACATTAATATTTGGTATTCAATGGGCTGAGTATGACTTGTGAAATTTGAATATACTGCATTTCCTCAGCTATTTTAACCATAATGAAGATAAACACATATTTACAAGAAAAAAAATGAAGTAACTAACTCTGGATGCAAATCCAATTGTATTGAAGAGTAAATGATAGTTTATTGCACTGGCCAATTTGCTTAATGTATCTGCTTAAATGTATACCATACATACAGATTTAGATATGTTCTGAACCTATAAATAACCCAATGGTAAGTAAAAATTGTATGGGGTACTGTGCTAAAGATTTACTGTCCTCAGCAAGTGTAGAAATAACCCAAGGCAGATTAATTGTAGAGAGATGCTTAGGTTACATTTACCTGCATTATTAGCATGAGTAATACAGGTATGTTTTTATGTACAGAGATGTAGACATATTTTGAATGCAGTAAAACCTTAAATCTGTATCATGTATTTTTAACATGGATTCTGGATCTAGACCCAGTGTGTGTGAATCTCAGCTTGCTACTTAATTCAGCTACATATTCATGGACAAGATACTTAACCTGTCTTTTTAAACTTTTATTTTAGGTTCAAGGGTACATATGCAGCTTTGCATTTAGGTAAACTGCATGTTACAGGGGCTGTTGATTATTCCATCACCCAGCTAATCAGCATAGTGCTTCATAGGTAGTTTGTCAGTGCTCACTCTTCTCCCACTCTCTATCTTCAAGTAGGCCCCAGTGTCTGTTCGCTTATTTGGGTTGATGTGTACTCAATGTTTAGCTCCAACTTATAAGTGACAACACAAAGTATTTGGTAAGGAAGGGGTCCAGTTTCAGTCCTCTGCATGTGGTTAGCCAGTTATCCCATTACCATTTATTGAAGAGGGAGTCCATTCTCCACTGGTTGTTTTTGTTAACTTTGTCGAAGATCAGATGATTACATGTATGCTGCTTTATTTCTGGGCTCTCCATTCTGCTCCATTGGCCTATGTGTCTGCTTTGTATAAGTACCATGCTGTTTTGGTTACTGTAGTCTTGTAGTATAGTTTGAATTTGGGTGACATGATGCTTACAGCGTTTTTTTTTTTTTTTTTTTTTGGCTTACAATTGTTTTGGCTATTCCAGCAACTTTTATTTTTATATGAATTTTAAAGTCTAATTCTGTGAAGAATGTCATTGATATTTTGATAAGAATAGCATTGAGTCTGTAAATTACTTTGAGTTACCATTTAAACAATATTGATTCTTCCTATTTATGAGCATGAAAGGTTTTTCCATTTGTTTATGTAATCTCTGATTTTTCTTTTTTTTTCAGCAGTGTTTTGTGATTCTAGTTATAGAGATCTTTCACCTCCCTGGTTAGCTGTATTCCTGGTAATTTATTCTTTTTGTGGCTATTTTGAATGAGATTTCATTCTTGATTTGGCTCTCAGCTTGGATACTGTTGGTGTACAGAAATACTACTAGGTTTTGTACATTGATTTTGTATACTGAAACTTTGCTGAAGTTGTTTATGAAATACAGGAGCCTTTGGACAGAAACTACAGGGTTGACTAAGTATATAATGAAATTGTCTGCTAACAGAGAGAGTTTTGACTTCCTATCTTTATTTTTGGATGCCTTTTCTTTCTTTGTCTTCCTTGAATTGCCTTGGCCTGGACTTTCAGTGCTATGTTGACTTGGAGTGGTAAGAGTGGATATTCTATGATGTTCTGGTTCGCAAGGGGAGTGATTCCAGCTTTTGCCTATTCAGCGTCACGTTGGCTGTAGGTTTGTCATGGATGGCTCTTATAATTTTGAGGTATGTTCCTTCAGTGCCTAGTTTACTGAGGGCTTTTAGCCTGAAGAGATGGTGAATTTTATCATAAGCCTTATATATATCTATTGAGATAATTAATGTGTTTTTTTTGTTTTTAGTTCTGTTTATGTGATAAATCACATGTATTGATATGTGTATTTTGAACCAACCTTGCATCCCATGGATAAAACCTACTTTATCATGCTGGATTCACTTTTTGATGTGCCACTGAATGTGGCCTGCTAATATTTTGCTAAGGATTTTTGCGTCTATGTTCATCAAGGATATTGGCTTGAGGTTTTTTTTGTTTTTGCATCACTGCTGGTACAATTGGTATCAGAATGATGTTGACCTCTTAGAATGAGTTAGGGCGGAGTCCATCCTTTTCAATTTTTTGGAATAGTTTCTGTAGGAATGATTTCAACTCTTCTTTATACACGTGGTAAAATTCAGCTTTTGAATCCATCTGGTCCTGGTTTTTTTCTGGTTGGTAGGCTTTTTATTACGAATGAAATTTGGAACTCGTTATTGGTCTGTGCAGGGATTCAATTTCTTCCTGGTTCAATCTTAGGAGGTTTTATGATTCCAGGAATTTATTCATGGAAATGAACAAATGCTTGTTCATTATAGTCTGTGAGGGCTTTCTATATTTCTGTGGAGTCAGTGGTAATATCTGCTTTGCACTTTGTCACTTCTTTTTGGATTTTTTTTTGTTTTTTTTTGTTTTTTGAGACAGAATCTTACTCTTTCACCCAGGCTGGAGTGCAGTGGTGTGATCTTGGCTCACTGCAACCTCTGCCTCCCAGGTTCAAGAGATTCTCCTGCCTCAGCCTCCTGAGTAGCTGAGATTACCGGAGTATGCCACCACACCTGTCTAATTTTTGGATTGTTAATAGAGAAGGGGTTTCACCTTTTTAGCCACTCTGGTCTCGAACTCCTGACCTAAGTTGATCCACCTTCTCTCCCTTGGCTTCTCAAAGTGCTGGGATTACAGGTGTGAGCCACTGCACCCAGCCTGCTTTGTCACTTCTGATTATGTTTATTTGGATCTTTTTTACTTTGTCTGGGTAGTGATCTATCAATTGTTGTTGATCTTTTGTGCAGCTTTTTGCATTTCAATTTACCTCACTTCAGTTCTGATTTTGGTTATTTCCTATCTTGTGATAGCTTGTGAGTTGATTTGCTCTTGTTTCTCCACTTCCTCAAGATATGTTGTTAGGTTTCAGTTTGAGATTTTCCTAACACGTTGATGTGGGCATTTAGCGCTGTAAATTTTTCTCTTAACACTGCTTTATTTGTGTTCCACAGTTTCTGGTACATTGTATTTTTTGACCCACCAGTTTTTAAGAATTTCTTGATTTCTACTTTAGTTTCATTGTTTACACAAAAGTCACTCAGGAGAGGGTTGTTTAATTTCCATGTAATTGTACAGTTTTGAGTGATTTTCTTAGTATTGATTTCTATGTTCTATTACTCTGTGTCTGAGAATGTGGTTGGTATGATTTCAGTTTTTGTGAACTTGCTGAGAGTTGTTCTGTGGCTGATTGTGTGGTTGATTTTAGTGTATACACCATGTGAGGATGAGAATAATGTATATTCTGCTATTTTTGGGTGGAGAGTTCTGTAGATATCTGTTAGGTCCATTTGGTCAAGTGTCAAGAACAGGTCCTGAATGTCTTTGTTCGTTTTCTAACTCAGTGATTTGTCTAATAATATCACTGGGGTTTTGAAGACTCCTAATATTATTTTGTGGTTATCTAAGTCTCTTCATGGGTCTCTAAGAACTTACTTTATGAATCTGGGTGCTCCTGTGTTGGTGCATATACATTTAGGAAAGTTGGGTTTTCTTATTTAATTGAACCCTTTACCATTATGTAATGCCTGTCCTTGTCCTTTTAAATTGTTGTTGGGTTAAAGTATGTTTTGTCTGAAATTAGAAGAGCAACCCCTGTTTTTTTTCTGCTTTCTATTTGCTTGGTAGATTTTTCTCCACACCTGTATTTGAGCTTATAGGTGTCATTGCATGAGATAGGTCTCTTGAAGATGGGATACAGTTGCATCTTGCTTCTTTATTCCACTTGCCACTCTGTACGTTTTAATTGGAGGTAGTTAGCGTGTTAACATTCAAGGTTAATTTTGATATGTGCAGATTTGCTTTTCCCATTGTGTAGTTAGCTGGTTTTTATGCAGACTTGATTGTGTAGTTGCTTTGTAGTGTTAATAGTCTATGTACTTCGGTGTGTTTTTGTCGTGGCCAGTAATAGTTTTTCCTTTCCATATTTAGCACTCCATTATGGATCTCTTAAAAGGCAGGCTGCTGGTAACAATTTCCTTTTTTTTTTTTTTTTTTTTTGAGATGGACTCTCTTTGTCGCTCAGGCTGGAGTGCAATGGCTCAATCTCAGCTCACTGCAAACTACGCCTCCCAGATTCAAACAATTCTCCTGCCTCAGCCTCCTGAGTAGCTGGGATTACAGGCTCCCAACACCATGCCTGGCTAACTTTTGTATTTTTAGAGGAAATGGGGTTTCTCCATGTTGGCAATGCTGCTCTCGAACTCCTGACCTCAGGAGATCCACCCGTCTCGGCCTCCCAAAGTGCTGGGATTACAGGCATGTAATCCCTGTAATTACAGCATCCAGGTGCCATAGCATCTGGCACAATTTCCATCAGAATTGCTTATCTGTAAAGGATCTTACTTCTCCGTCACTTAATGATGCTTAGTTTGGCTGGATATGAAATCTTGGTTGCAGGATTCTTTTCTTTAAGAATGCAGAATATAGGCCTCCAACATCTTCTGGATTGTAGGGTTTCTGCTTGAAGAATCACTGTCAGCCATTTGGGGTTACCTTTGTAAGTGACCCCTCCCTTCTCTCTAGCTGCCTCTAGCATTTTTTCTTTTTTCTTTTGATCTTGGAAAAATTGATGACTATGTGTCTTGGAAATAGTAATCTCATATAGCATTTCACAGGAGTTCCCTGCATTTCCTGAATTTCAGCGTTGTCCTCTCTAGAGAGGTTGGTGTAATTTTCACGGACTATCATTTCATATATGTATTTCAAGTTGTTTGCTTTTGCTCCCTTCTTTCAGGAATGCCAATGAGTCATAGATTATATCTCTTCACATAATACCATATTTATCATAGATTTTGTTCATTCATCTTTTGTCTTTATTTTTGTCTGACTGAGTTACTTCAGAGAATGATCTTCCAACTCTGAAATTCTTTCCTCAGCTTGGTCTATTCTGCTGTTAATATTTGCGATAGTATTATGAACTTCTTCAAGTGAGTTTTTTGGCTCTATCAGAGCAGTTTTGGTCTTTTTTAAAAAGCCCATTTTATCTTTCAGCTCCTGTATCATTTTATTATATTCCTTAGATTCCTTGGATTCGGTTTTTACTTTCCCCTGAATCTCAATGATCTTCATTCCTATCCATATTCTGGATTCTATTTCTGTCATTTCAGCCATTACAGCCTGTTTAAGAACCATTGCTAGGGAACTAGTGCAGCCATTTGGAGAAAGGAAGATATTCTGGCTTTTTGAGATGCCATAGTTCTCACACTCATTCTTTTTCATTTGTTTGGCCTGATGTTCCTTCAGTCTTTGAAGCTGCTGTCCTTTGGATAGAGTGTTTTGCTTTTATCTTCTATGATGCCCTTGGGGCCTTGACTGTGGTACAAGGTGAGTTTGGTCAACTGGCTGTATTTCAGAATTATTTTAAGGGACAAGTCTCAGCTCGGCACCCTTTGGCTGCATGCTCTGACTCTGTTGGGAGAGTGGGGGCAGTGGCTCCTACGGGGTCCCCAACTTTGTTCTCTGACCCCCTCAAGGTTAGAGACCTGATGAGCTGGAGGGACTGAGGTGTTCCAAGTCTGCTGTCCAGAACAATCCAATTGGTGATGCTGGCCAAAGTGCTTCATTGGGGCCACAGCAGTGAGATCCATGTTTGCTTGATCTTTTCAGTAGCTGTGGCATGTCAGTATGAAGACACGTTGGCTGGGGTAAGTTACTGATGGGAGGGGGGCTGCAGTGTTCTTTCTCATGCCCATGCCTGATTATGACAGGGTTGGGATGCTGGCAGGAGAGGGCCCTCAGGTGCCCTTGTGTGCATTCATACTGGTGATGGCAGTGGCACATGGGTGGCAGGGTTGCTGGTATCTGATTTCACATTCATGCTGGCAATGATGGTGCAGGTGGTTGCTTGTGCATTAGCAGGGTGGGGTGGCAGGGTGTGCTCTTGCCAGCATCTGTGGTGCAGTTGAATATGTGCATAAATGCACTGTGGCTGGGGAGGGAAGGCAAGGTCTACCTGAGTATCTGTACTGGGGAAGTAGTGAGGGGATGGCCGTGCGTAAGTGCCTGCCAGCAAAGTGGTGAGGTGAACCTGTGGTGGGGGAAGCTGCAGATGGGCTGATGTGTGCTCAGCTAGGTAGATCTGCTGGAGCTCTCCAACAGTTAGGCATCATCTGCTGGCAAAGGATCTATGAGGAAGACTCCCGGGAAGCACCCAAGTTGGGCAACCAAGGATGCACTCCAAGTGGGCACAGCTAGGCTGGGGCCACAGAATAGGTCAGCAGACAGGGCAGTGCTCAGATCAGACTGGCTACGTATCGTGGAAAGGACTGCCCTACTCTGTACAGATCCAACAGTCCCCTAAGGCTAAAACTTCCTAGAGGAGCATGGCAAGCCTTGGGGTGTGGGTATCACTGGTCGTGCTCCACTACAGACATTCCTGCACCAAACCCCCTGGGTTCTACACAGGCTAGATTCCTGTCCCTACCACTTCTCTAACCAACTATCCCTGTTAGCTCAATTGCCCCTTTTGTTTTTGTGAGAGCGTTCCACTCCTCATCTATTCAACTCATCCTTTCCTCAGGAGTCACTGGGGGCCAGGCATGAGTCCTAGTGCTCAGTAGCTCCATGTAGCGTTCCCAGATTCCTCCCCCTTCAGCCCAGTGTTTCCATCCTCCCTGCTTTCACTCTTAATTCCTTCCCTCCAAAGACCTGCTCACAGTGTGCCATGACACCAATCTTTCTGGTGTGATGGTCTCTAGGTGCGAAATGTTTCTCCTGGCTGCATTTTGTCAGCCATTTTGGCTGTTATTCAAAGTCTTAACCTGGTTAGTATCAGTTAACACATCTATTAAAATAGAAAAATAATGTTATGTTCCTCATTTTTTTACTTGATCCATGTGTTACATAACTGACTTGATATATTTAATAGTATAAGGTTCATGTTAAATAATCAGAATAAAATATGGTGATAATGAGACACAATTATAATAAAGCTAGAATCTTAGGAGATATAGTCAAATTTAAACTTACAGTATAAGCTTAATACATGAAATTGTGGACCTTGAATTTTGCAATTCTTGCAATCATATTTACATCAATTACTGTCTGATCGGGCGAGACAAACCACACTGTAATTTGAACAAAAAAGTTTAACATGAAGAATTATTAATAACACTAGAGAGTTAGCATAAGGAGAAATTGGCTAGTAAGAAGTAAAGATAACTGTAAATATAGAAAGAGCAGTCACCAACCATAAGATTGAGACAGAATGCCCAAGGAAAACCCCTGCTTCCTCCAAGCCGACATTCAGATCTTACTGGAAAAGGCAAAGTCATGTCTCAGTAAACGGCAGACAAATATTTGTTATCTTCCACCTGTGTTGGCAGAGGCCTTAAAAATCTTCCTTCTAAAGTGCCAAGGAAAGCTGTTTGCTGTTGGGTGCTGCTGGTTGTCATACACTGCAGGAGCAGAACACTGGAGAAGCCAGATGTGACTCAGGAGCCAGAGGGATGCCGCTTAACTTCCTGGTCATGGAGTCAGGTGTTGAGGAAGCAGCTGGCAGCTGAGTGCTCACAGCTGTGGACTGCAGGAGTGGGGAACTGGAGAACCTGCAAGCGTTGAAGGATCTGAGGAGATTCTGCTATCAAATTGCCTGCGAAGAGGGCAGAGAGTGCTGGCTTCTTAGTGTGGCTGGCCTCTGACCCCCACAAGAACAGGCACTAAGAGGCTGCAAGTACCCCTAGGAGGAGTCTGTTGTTTTGTGTGAGGTGACCTGGACTGAGAAGGTAAACTCCCTCTACCTGTTATGCTTCTCCAACCCTTCTTCTGACAAAGCTTCATGCAGGCTGGCACAGAAATATAATCTTTACAGGGTCAAGTACCATTTTCACATAGCACAGTGAATTTGGAACTGAAAGGCAAAAAATCAACAGGCACAATAAAGCAGAAATAAACAATATGAAAATGAAAACTTATATTTCTATTATTTGTCCTGATGTGTTGAACACATTTTATTCTAGTGTTGATTCTATAATACAAAATATTATTTGCAGTTATAATATTTAAGATAATGTCCACAATTGGTGACCAATCTTCAAGAAAATATTTTATCTTCAATCATCTGCAATATTGACCAAACTGACACCCTATATTAGAAATTTATTTGCACTGACAGATTAAAGCATTTATGTAGTTGTTGGGCTATTCTAACATAAAATGAATCCCATTTTATATTAATTTTTACTGTGGTTAACCCATCAGTAGCATATTCTTCTGGTTGAAATGTTTTAAAATTTAGTTTTCAGTATTCCAAGTTCTTTTTTAAATCCTCTGGACTCTCTACTCTATCTCTTCCACTTTTCAATCCTTACACGTAACAGCTTCTCAAGACCTCTTACCTACTTTTGTTTACTTACTAGGCTACCTTATACAATTTCATGTTTTCTAATACCATTAAAGACTCCCACTGACAAGAATATGGTACAACATTAATAAAATACACACACACACACACACACACACACACACACACACACACACACGCCAGACAGTTGTAGAGTGAAAGGAAAAACCCACCTGTGCCTCTTTTACAATAGAAGGTAGCAAGGAATCCCCACCGATCTCTGAACCTCTAGGTATGCATGGCCAGGACACAGCTTTCAACAGAAGTGATAGCGGAAAAGTATAATAAGAAGCAAGCGAGTTTGAGAATGAAGATACTGCCAACAAATTTTACAGTCTGTGAAAGAGGAACACTTGGTTGAGTAGCAACTATGTGAGCAAAAGTGAGAAAATTGACAAAACTCAAAATTCTTACAGACCTCAAATTGCTGAAAGTGCAAAACGAATTACCTTTTTTTCAATTAACAGAAGCTTATCCCCAAACTCTGTCAGAAACACAAATTTTGGGCACAAATATTAGGAATCACAGATATACGGAAGGTTCAAATAAGAAGGATGAGTGGTTCAGGGAAGAGATAATTCAGAAGGTAGTTTAGTGCAAAATACATTCTTCATAACCGAGAGCACCACCTTGAAAGAAAGATGTGTAAAGCTCTGGAAGATGCAGAAAGGTGGGAAGTAACTGAATTAACTTCTTTTTTTTTTTTTTATTCTGAGCATTTCATTTATTTGGGGGAATATAGAAAGATTCAGCTATCCTATGAATGTACCCACAATTCTGAGATTCCAATAATTTTCTGCATTTATATAGAGCTTTACAGTGGCAAATTTTCCATACATCACATAGGTAATGGGTGGCAGAACAGGAATTCAAATGCAGGACTTGTGAGGCTAACTTTTGTGTGTTTCCCTATCACATCCTGATTACACCTCATCAGGAAAAGCTACACTCAACATGATTACTTATGACAATATGTATTTAATTTTTAATATTTTTAATGCTGTGTCTTATACTTTGGAGGATTTTTTTAATTAGAAAAAGGACAAAATTAACAGAAGGAAACATTTAAACCTATTAACTCAGAAAATTTTCTGAAATAAAAGAAGATTTGAATATACATACTGGAAAAGAACACATAATTTACAGTGAAGAAAGCCCAAAATGTTCAACATCAAGAAATATCAGAGTAAAGCTTTTAGACTCTGAAAATAATAAAAAAAATTGAGGTAACCACATAAGACTAGATGACTTATAAGGGAAAAAATCAGACTGAACGCATAACTCCTTAAAGCAATATTTTATTCCAAAACAGAATGAGGTGACATTTTTAGTATATATATTAGTTTTACTAAGCAATGGTGTCTTACGAGAAAAAGTGGAACAGACAATAAAAATGCAGTGCCTCCTGGAACACTGATTTTATCCACTCTTTAAAATAAGCTGTAGATAAATAAGAAAGATATAAAGAAACTTTATTATACGTTATGAAAATGAACATTAAAAGTATTTAAAATAGAAGAATGATTGTTGGGGAGGTGGATGGTAGAACAGAATATAGATGTTATAGCCTTCAATATGAATAAATAAAACAATTTATAATTTATAGATATTGGCTAGAGTAAAAAAACATAGAATGGGTTGTTTTGCAAATATTAACTTGGGGTAAAAAATAATTTGAAATCAGATATTCAGATCTCATGGAGGTAGAGAGTAGAATGATTGTTATCAGATGTTCAGAAGAATAGTGAGAAGTGGGGGATAAAGAAAGGTTGGATAATGGGTACAAAAATACAACGAGATAGAAGGAATACGATCTAGTGTTCAGTAGCAAAATAGGGCAACTATAGTTAGCAATAATATTTTGTATATTTCACAATAACTAGAAGAGTGAATTTAGAATTTTCCAAACACAAGAAAATAAATATTTGAGGAGATAGATATCTCAATTATCCTGATTTGATCATTACACATTGTATGCTTGTATCAAAATAGCACATGTACCACATAAATGCATACTATTATATGCCCCAAAAAATTTTCAAAAAGGTAACTGTAAATGTGCTTTAAAAAAAATCGGAAAGAGTGGAAGAAGACATTACTATGTAAATCTATTAATTTCCATTTAGCCAATTTACAGTATGTATACAACAGGTATGTTTCACATGTGTAACTTCAATGTCACTTTTTTCTTTTTGCTCTGTTATTTCCCACGTATAAGTTAAATGGTTTTAAAAATATAAAACCATAGGCCGGGCGCGGTGGCTCACGCTTGTAATCCCAGCACTTTGGGAGGCCGAGGCGGGCGGATCACGAGGTCAGGAGATCGAGACCACGGTGAAACCCCGTCTCTACTAAAAATACAAAAAATTAGCCGGGCGTGGTGGCGGGCGCCTGTAGTCCCAGCTACTCGGAGAGGCTGAGGCAGGAGAATGGCGTGAACCCCGTGGCCGGCCATGATCCAGCCTGGGGACAGAAGTCCGTCTCCAAAAAAAAAAAAAAAAAAAAAAAAATAAAACCATAACAATTTCATTTTTATTCAATTTTCAAATCACCATAATAAAAAATATGGTATACTTGTATATTTTTGTGACATAGACTGGTCACTTCTCAGGCTAAATTAAAAATATTTGTTAAACCTTTACTTAAAAAATTATAAACTATGCTCATATTTCTCTTTAGCTATATAGCAGCAAAAGTTGCAGACTTTCTTAGGGGGTAAATCAGTTTCTACTTGTCCTTACCCTAAGTAAAGATTTTTTTTAAATTTGATGAATGGTTCTGTCATCCACTAAACTATCTTTTTCTTATTTCCAATGTTTGTTTTATTGCCTTGCACACTGAATGCACACTTAAAAAAGAACTAATAATGTGTAACACGTCACGAGTATTTATTTTGTTCTACACTATATGTTGCTTGAGTTATCATGTGTAATTTTTGTAATAGCTAGTGAAATAAGTACTAGAATCTTTCTCATGTTACATATAAAGAAACTCTTCTGAAGTCACAGCACTGAAGAGAAAATCAAGAATTTCAATCCAGACACTCTGGCTTCCAAATCTATTCTATAACTATCACAGAAAACTGCCTTTCTAAAAGTGGAAATCAGGGGAATAATTAAAAGTATAATTGCATTTGTTTTAAAATTTGAGGCATATATATATATATATGTTATATGCTAAACGTGTATGCTATTTAGCATATAATATATATATGCCCAAAATTTTGGTCTGATAACAAAACCAATATATTTTAAGTTATTTCAATATTTATTTAGCAGTAATTAAATCAGTTTACACATAATATAATCCATTAGTATATAGTACCTATTAAGAGACTATTCTTTCTGGCTCTCTTGTGTATCTGTATATCTTGTGAGCAAAGCAGTAACTGCCTTGTCTTCCAGACTTTTTATTCAAGGATATTTTTATAGTGAACAAGTGGAAAGCTAGAGATATTGTCGCCCTCTGGAATGAAGGACAGTTACACTAATTCTCTATTATAAGAGATTACAATTCATTTAACTCAGAGCTCTCCTCCTAGAATAAAATACATCCCACATGTTATCATCTGGCTCAGTTTGTGTCTCTGTGGAAACTGGAGCCCAAGAAAATGATACAAATAAAACTGATACTCAGGCTACTGCTCTTTTCTGAGCAATAAACTGTTCTTTGACTCAGTAATCTCATGTGACATGCTAGCATCCATAAAACTGTAACAAGCTAATTCGTTAGCTTGCAAATAGTGTAAAATCACAAGACCTTATACAGTTTTTAACACATACAATGTGTAATTTTTTACTACACATTATAAAGTGGCTTTTTCGTTAGGAAAGGAATTTGTCAATTTATCTCATAATTTAAACATCCAAGATTGGAATGTTTAGAAGAGTCATTAAAATTCATCAAATATTTATACATATTTTTAAAATATTTCAAATGATTAGGTATTTAATACTGTTCCCGGTCATCTTTAATATGTATGTGGACGGTAAAGAATATTTTTAGAATATTAGACCAGTTGTTCTTAACAGGTGCCAATTTGTCCCTCGGGGGACTTCTAGCAATATGTGGAGACAATTTTGATTGTTGCAACTGGGGATAGGTGGGGTGATTGATACTGGCATTTACTGGTGTTTATTGGGTAGGGCCAGGGATCATATAATGTACAGAACAAACTCCGACAGCAAAGAACTATCTGGCCCAAATGTCAATTTCATTAATGTTGAAATACCTGATATACGTATATACACACGTACATACATTGGTGTCTGTATATATAATATATAAAGATTGTCAGATGCAAATGTATATATATATGTATATGTCTATATATGTATATATGTATATATGTATATATGTGTATATATGTATATATGTGTGTATATATATACACATTTGCATCTGACAATCTTTATATATTGTATATACAGACACCAATGTATGTATGTGTGTGTATATACGTATATCAGGTATTTCAACATTAATGAAATATATATACATATATATACATATTTGCATCTGAAATTAAAGTATATAGTTCTATCAATGATAAAGATTAATCTACCTATAAACTATTACACAAATGTAAAATTCTATCTCTACATGTATCAATCATATGTCTTTGTCAGAGTGAGCCATAAAAAATAATACATAGCATAAATAAGAACACAATATCAACATAAAATCTTAGTTTTAACCTATGCAAAGGTTTTAGAATGTGTCTATACTTAAATATATTAGAGAAAAATAGTCATGCCTTATATTTTATTATTTATAAAAACATGTAACCAATGATATACATCAAAAGTAAAACACTTTTAATGTGTATGTGGAATTGAGTGGATTACTATGAACATTAGAAAAAAAATTACCCCATATTTGGTTCCCTAAGTCTATGCTGTTACTGTAGAAAGAGCAATTCTGTATATCTATTTGATATTATAACAATCTGAAAAGGAAATCCTGGCATGCTATAATTGGCATATATTACTTTTCAAAATTATTAAGGATGTGTTTGACTATTATCTTTATATATCACAACCCTTAAACATCTATGAATGTATAAATAATAATTTTTAAATTATAGGTATTACCAGTGTGTGTATACATGTATGTGTTTATGTACGTATGCTTATATTACATACCCACTCACATGTAACCAGCCAACCTACACTGAACATCTATGTCATATCAAGTAACATTTTTCAAAATGGATATAATTGGTATAGTATTAGGTAATTCACAGTGTGTACTAAAATTTTCTGCATGCAAATTGTACATGTTAGTAGGAGTCATTTACATAGTAATTAGTAATTTTATTTTCAGAAAAAATCAATCTTGTTTTAAAAATACTGAAAGTATTCCAGTATATATATCACATACTTCTGTTACAGTAATTATAAAATTTATGTAATAACTAAATTTGATTGACCAATAGGATAATACAGATATTTGTAAATAAATAAATTGAGTACAGTTTTTGTAAGTAGAATTGATAATTGTTAGATTCCAAAAAAGAAGATTAAATTATTTACAATATTTAGTACTATATTAAAAATTCATGGAAAGCATCACATTTAACTAATTTAGAGAAATATTTCATCTGGAATAAAAATTTTAGCCTTTCTTTTACTTATCCCTTTGCTGAATATATTTTAAATATAATTTTTAGAAACAGCATCTTACTGATCCCTAAATGACCAGTTTTAAATCTATTTTCTTTTCAATATGTTGAGTTTTTAAAAATTTAGATATGTTTACTTATGTTATTAGCTGTTATTTTATTATGCAGCAAAAGAATTTTCTACTCTGTGCAAATATATAAGTGTGTGTGAGTGGGGGTGTGGGTGTAGGTTCACTTATTTAAAAAATGTAGTTCAAGAATCAGCTGAAAGATGTGCTAAGAAAAATGCCTTGAGAATTGTAAATAGTATTTAAATATAGTATTAAGTCTACGGATTAGACAAAGATGTTGTATCTAGCTGTCATATTTAAAGAATCAGATTTCTGTACTAGAAAACAGAATTTTAAAATAACAGGACTTCAAAAATGACAACAAATTTGAGAGATCATGTAAGTATTCAATCTTAATTTCAGAAATGAGACCCAAAACACACAAATTCAACATAATTACTGATTTACCAATATCAGTTTTCACAAAATCAGAAAAAACATCCTAAAATTCATATGAAACCAAAAAAGATCCTGAAAGCAAAAGCAATCCTACACACACACACACACACACACACACACACACACACACACACAGCTGGTGGCATCAAATTACCTGACTTCAAATTATACTATTGTAACCAAAACAACATGGTACTAGTAGAAAAAGACACATAGATCAATGAAACAGAAGAGAGAACCCAGAAATAAATTCATATGACTACAACCAACTCATCTTTGATAAGGTTGACAAAAATTTACAATGGGGAAAGGACAACCTATTCAATAAATAGTGCTGGGAAAATTGGATGTCTGCACATAGAAGAACAAAACTGGCCCCCATCTCTCACAATATATAAAAATTAACTGAAGATGGACTAAATACTTAAATGTAACATCTGAAACTATAAAATTCCTAGAACAACATCTCAGAAAAACTATTCTGGACATTGGCCTAGGCAAATAATTGACTAGACCTCAATGAAGCCTTATGACTAATGACTAAGAATTAAGAAGCAAATGCAAGAAAATCAAAAAGACAAATGAGACTTAATTAAACTAAAAACTTATGCACAGAAAAAGAAATAACCGAATAAACAGACAACATACAGAATGGAGAAAATATTCGCAACCTGTGCAATCCGACAAAAAGACTAAGATCCAGAATCTACAAGGAACTCAAACTAGAAAAAAATAGCTAAATAAAACCATTAAAAATTGAGCAAGGGACGTGAACAAACAACTCCCAAAAGAAGACATACAAGAAGCCAAGAAACATACGAGAAAATTCTCAGCATCTCTCATTATGAAATAAATGCAAATAAAAACGCCAAGAAAATACCATCTCACACTAGTCAGAATGGTTATTAAAATGTCAGAAAACAAAAGATATTTGCCAAGGTTTAGAGAAAGGAAGAAACTCACAGTCTTGGTGAGAATGTAAATTAGTATAAGCTCTATGAAAAAAATATGGAAATTTCTCAAATAACTAAAAATAGAACTATTATTCTAACCAGCAATCCCGCTACTGGGTGCCTATACAATGGAAAAGAAATCATTATCTCAAAAGACACCTGCACTTGTATGTTTTTTGTTGTTGTTGTTTGTTTTTGTTTTTTTGAGACGGAGTCTCGCTCTGTCGCCCAGGCTGGAGTGCAGTGGCGCGATCTCGGCTCACTGCAAGCTCCGCCTCCCGGGTTCACGCCATTCTCCTGCCTCAGCCTCACGAGTAGCTGCGACTACAGGCGCCCACCACCAGGCCCAGCTAATTTTCGTATTTTTAGTAGAGACAGGGTTTCACCGTGTTAGCCAAGATCGTTGCACTCCTGACCTCGTGATACGCCCGCCTCGGTCTTCCAAAGTGCTGGGATTACAAGCGTGAGTCACCGCGCCCAGCCTGCACTTGTATGTTTTTTGCAGCACTGCTAAGAATAGAAAATCCATGGAATCAAACTAAGTGTCCATGAATGGGCGATTGGATAAAGAAAATTATAAATATACATATTATATATAATTTCTTTATATATCTATAAATATATTTATATAAATATGTATTTATATATCTGTTTTCTGACATTTATATAAAAAATGTATATTTAATGGAACACTATGTAGCCATAAAAAAGAATGAAATCAAGTGTCTTACAGCAGCATGTATGTAGCTGGAGCCATTATCCTAAGTAAAAAAATCTCAGAAACAGAAAAGCAAATACCACATTTTCTCACCTAACACCTGCAAGCTAAATGATGGGTACACATGTACATACAGAAGGAAATAATGGACTCTGAGGACTCCAAAAGTGTGGATGTTGGGAGGGGCATGTTTGAAGAATTACCTAATGGGTATAATGTTCATTATTCAGGAAGGAATTTGCTGATTTATATCATATTTTAAATACTTTAAACACCCAATGATTGTAATGTTTGGCAGAGCCAATGCAAATTCATCAAATATTGATATATGTTTTTTAAATAGTTCAAATGTTTAGGTATTTAATACTATTCCTGAACATCTTTAACACGTATTTAGACAGTAAAGTATATTTTTAAAACAGACGACTGTTCTTAACAGGGGCCAATTTGTCCCCCAGGGGACATTTGGCAATATGCGGAGACAACTTTGATTGCTGCAGCTGAGGATGGGTGGGGTGGTCTCTGGGGACTCCAAAAGGGAATTTTGGGAGGGACATGGTCAAAACATTACCTGTTGGGTATAATGTTCACTACTCTGGTGAAGGATACACTAGAAACCTAAACCTCACCATTATGCAATGTATCAAGGTTAAAAAAAAAAAAAAACCTGCACATGTACCCCTTGAATCTATAATGGGAAAGAAATGAAATAAGGCCCAAAAAATCAAAGTAACTTGGTAAACTTCACACACAGTTAGTGAAAGAGTCAGAACTAGAATTAAACTGTTCCAATATCATTGTTTTAATAACTCTTAATGCAACTCCACCCTACACCACATTGCTTATACCCACTCCAAGTGTCCTTGGTAACTTCTCTCCACAATGAGATGTTTATAGAAAGTATTAAGCAATGTCAAGGTGCCTTATGACTTGTTTCTCTTCTCATCAGGTGATGTTTGACAATATTCAGAATACTCTGCAATATTAGAGTTTTTGCCCCTCTTCCTTGGGGATTTTCCAGTATCAGCCTTCTCTAGTGATTGATGTTTACATCTATATTGCTCTATCAAGTTATAGAAGTGCATCCAAATACACAGCTTAAACTTATTAGTAACATTAAATAATTAAATGCAGTGTTAGACTGTGACCTAATGAAATCTGAATTTTTACACTAAAGAGTATAAATGTCAAATATGAATCAAAGTCAAATATGAATACTTAATTATAAAATAATGTCTCATGGTCATTATTTTCTCTTAAATATCCCTGTATTTTCCAGGGTTCTTGTATTTATGGTTAAAATTATTCCTCATCTATTTCAAGGGGTTACCCATGCCTAGCATGTAGAAAAAGGTGCTCACTGTTTTTGATGAATATTTTGCTTTTCCAATGTATTAGGCTCCTTCCCAGTTAAATGTTGTAATTATGCATTTTAATTAGTTTCTATTTGTGAGAAAAAGTGGTGCATTAACCTCATTTACGGCCCTTTCTTTTAAGGTGCTGCTGATAATAAAGCCTAGCCCATTCTTGACAAGCTATTTTGACTCTAACTTTCTTTTTCCTTTGTTAATGCAAAGTTAGGGAAAATCTTGCCTACTCTGAAAGAATTTCAGAGACTCTGCACAAACCAGACAATCTGTCTTGGGCATGCTACCAAAAGTGTTCACAGTGGCTGATGTCATTTTTTGGTGGTTTTATCTCACAATTGTACTGGTTCCCATGAGGAAATGAATAAATGCCTTATATGGAATATATAGATAAAAAATAGGACCTTGAATTACATTATATTTTATTTTACCAATATTTTTAAAATATGCATTTCAATTTCAGTCATTTTTCTTTTTATGTACTACAGATAGGTTTAAAACAATAACTTTTAAAATCTCATTAGAGTTCACAATTTTATATTTTCTTTAAAATATCCCAGGCATCATTGTCCTTAGAGACTTCTGTAATTTAAGAAAGTCAAATATATTAGATAACCTTCTATACATCCTTTTAAACTTGCAATTTATTTTTGATATTTGTTATTCAACATTCTTCCTTTAATTGTTTTAATTCTGTCAAAAACTACATTGAAGTTAACAGAAAAAAATTATCTAACAGACACCAAATTTTAAGCCACAGAAATGCAAATAATTAGTTTAGCCCGTTTACTTTTTACATTTTTTCAAAGCGTTACAAATAACTATTTCACTGAATTCTATCTTCTGTCATGGGACAACAATAAATTTTAAAATGTTATAGATTGGTAATTAAAAAAGTAAACCTTTCAATGAGATGATAAAATATGATGAAAACATAGGAAACTTGTGTGGACTTAGGTTTTAAAAGCATTTGTAGAATGGTATCACTTTATGATCTTGTTTAAAGATAATTTGTTTAATAGTTTACATTTTAATTGGGCTGCAGATTTTTTTTTTCCATACTGCAAAGCAATTCACATGGTGAGTGCCTCATACTCTGCAGGCAAATAGTGATGCAGAGAATACACAGATGGAGAGGCTTCCTGGGGTAGTGTGTATGAACATTTGGGCTCTGCACAATTGGTGCTCATCGAAATACAGAGTATGTTACTAACTATTTTTAGATCTAGTGTACATTCCACAGGTACTGGATCTGTAAAATAGGAATGTGATATCTACATTGCAGAATTGTTTTGAAAACAAATCATGTGCTTTAAACATCTGAGGTGTTCTGCAAATGTTAGCTTCTCTGTTTAATACAATGACTATGCACTATTTTAGGGAACAATACTCTTTTCCCTACTGCTAGAACCACAAGAGTGCCTACTGTTTTGCAACACGAATTTAGCCACTCAGTTTTATAAACATTGTAATTGTAAGCATGTAGCCTCTTTTTTAGCTGAAGTATGTTGCAAAGATGTTTTACTTTTCCAATCTTACATTTAGCCACTTGTCTTATTTTTTTCTTCCATATTAGTATTGCTGATTAGTTATCAGCTAAACATTGGCAGGTCTTTCATTTTAAAAGTAGTCAAAATGTTAATAATAAAATGAATATATATTTATTTCAAAATAAACATGATTTTGACTAAATTGTCTTTTATTTAAAATTATTCTGAAACTTGAGATTGCTAAATTATGCTGTAAACAAAATACTATCATTTATTCTGATGTACATCTAATTGATTTTATGTATGTATTGTTTTTTCCACATGTAATCAATCATAAAAGTGCATATTAAATAAAAAGATATCATTTCAATGAAATAAGTGGAAAAATGGCAGGGTTAAGTATGAAGTTGGAAGACACAGGAACACAGGCAATACCTATAGTTAGAACATTTCTGTGCAGTGAATTAACCAAATCAACAATGATAGAATAAAAAAAAGCTTTAAACAGAGTGTCAAAACAAAAGTTGTCATTTGAATGTGAAACTAATACTAATCAATACTATAAAATTAGCTTCCTGCAGAAGTAAATGTAATATTTTGACAATCGGAAAGTTGTTGTATCTAATCAAAGTCACTTTGTATATGCTTACTACAGAAAAATTAACCTACGTTAGTTCTATACCTTGAATGACTGAGTACAAATTGTAGAAAGAGAAGGATGTGGTCCTCACAGAGACGTCAAACACATAAAATAATTTTGCCTATTTTTTGTTTTTGGTATTATAGTTCAGGCTGACTCCAGAACTATCTGAGAAGATAGTGCACTGGTTAATTAACACAGGTGTTTGCATTCACCTGCCACATATATCACTGCAGTGGAGGTTTAGAGCATTAGCCTTGAAAATTCAGTCAGGAAAGACCTATTTGTTCATTTGTCCAGGTGTTGTGTTCACCAAGGTATCTCCTGTGTGTTTTTTATTACTCTGATATATCAGGTTACCTTTTGTAATTTTGAGCCATGTCAGACTAATCAACTTTGGATCTTCTAGATCCACAAACTGGTGAAAAACTTGGGGTGAATCTGTTGAGTTAATACCACAAAATAATAGTCAGCTATTCTTTATCTTGTATTTTGCTTTAAATAAAAAAGTAAGTGTATTCACAATATGTTCAAGCACAGTGATATTTATAAACATTAGACAAATACTTAACAGAAACGATTAAAGAATCATATTTACTGTATCTGCTTGCCATATCTCTCAATAAAATAGATAAATCAGATCACATTTACTGTATCTGCCTTCCATACATTTCAACAAAATTGATAAATTGCAATAATATTCATTTTCTAAAAATTTTTTATCTTTTATATCCATTCTGTATACCCAGGCAATTGAACAAAAGATACCATATTTTTAACTGAAACTCACATGATATCCAACGAATTTGCATAATTTTTTCTTTTGAAATAACAAATTATACTGCTAACAAAATAGGATGAGTTGGAGATGATCTGTGAGAACACTTAGGGAATAGGATTATAGCATCTGTTCTTCCCCACTGTGTCAGAGATTAAGATACAATACCACGCTATTTCATGAATTCCCAAGAAAAAAAATCACACTTTGAAAAGTCTGCTGAGATGATGTTTTTCTTTATTTTTTCCAAATCAAATTTAAGGTTACTTTTTTGTGGTAATATAAGTAATAAATCATAATTTTTCAACATACTATTTTACAACATACTTGAGTCTCCTTTCGTACTGTTGAAGTATACTTTTAATGGAAATGCCCAAATATTTCAGTAATATTTTCAGCTAATAATTTTATTAAATTTCAAAAATGATATTTGCCTTAACAAGATGTGATATAGTTATAGAGGCTGGTATTTAGATGTATCTGTACAAATAACCACTAGGATAGGGCAGTAATTAAATAGAGTTATGCCTATCAAACCCACTTCCACATTTATTATAGTTTGCACTTGAAAAAGGTATTATAAGAATGTCTGATTGGAAGTAATGTATATAATTCAGTAAATTTACTTCAAGGGGACCATTATTTTATTATTTTAACTGGGAAATCAAGTTTAGTTAAATAAATTAGCCAAGCTATAGTAACAATATTAAGATAATTTTTAAAAACTGGTGTTAAGATTTTATAGTTGATTCGCACCAGCATATAAAATTCTTCTAATATTACTTGTCAAAGGACTAGTATTTCACTATTTAATTACTGTATTAGTTGTCTATTGCTAAATAACAAATCATCTAAAACTTAGTTGTTTAAAGCAATAATAGCAATTTGCTGTCTTTTACAGTTTCTCTGGGTCAGGAGTTCAGGAACCATTTGGCTGACAGTCCTGGCTGGGATAGCTCATGTTGCATTGGTAGAGTACATGCAGTCAGAGGACCATTTCAAATGCTTCTTCACTCAAGTGTTTGGTACCTGGACTGGGAAGACTTGAATAGCTGGCAGTTGAAATAGGTAACACTCCCTTGGCATCTCTTTCTTTATTTTTTCTCTCCACATGAGCTCACCAACATGATGGCTTCAGAACAGTCAAATATCTTCCATGGAGACTCCAGGCTCCAAAGATGTGAATTCTATTTGAAAGAGACCTAAGAGAAAACCTGTTTGTTTTCTCTAACATAACCTCAGATGCCAAATTTCCACTGCATTCTTTTTGTTAAAAGGGAGTCACTAAGCTGACTCATATTTAAGTAGTGGGGAATTACACTCTAATTTTTGTGAAGGAATGCCCAAAAGCGTTGCCACGAAGATGAAAAGTACCATTGTCTGCTGTCTGCCTGCAAACTATTTACAGTCCTGCCAGGTTCAAGATATACAAGCTTCCCCTCCATTGATTACCAAAATTGGATTTATTACAGCATTAAGCACAGGCTCAAGTTCTAAAATTCCATCTTTTAAATCTCGTCCAGGTATACATGTGCCAGCTTCAGTGTCATCATGGAGTACAGCAACTAAAGTCTCCATCAAAGGACATTAGTCTAAAGAGAGACACTTGTGCTTCATACCCCCACCACTAACACATCAAAAGACAATCGCTGGAAAGAAATAGGGTAAGTGATGTAGTTCCTTATTTTTACAAAAAGTATTTGGGCAAAGCAGCAGGCAAACAGGTGTCACTTTGGCAGTAGAATGAAAGATTTTAAAATCATCTTGCAGCACAATTTATCATTTGCTTTGAAAACTATAAAGCAGAAATCTGAGAATCATACTTTTAAAATTGGAAATGAAATAAAAGTTATTGGGTTTACTCTTTCTCAAAAGTTAATCCTTGGGTCATCTACTTAATTATAGTTTAGAGGGTTTGAAATTCCTGAGGCACAAATGAACTTTTTTCAAGAAGTCCTACATTTGGAGGCAGGAGGAGTGGCATAGGAGAGGAAAACAGAATTCCCGGAAGGAGCACTTCAGCAGCAGCTTCACAACGTGGCCTCTTCCACCACCTCCTCTCCTTCTGGCACTGACAGCACCTGTCTTATGCAGTGTGAACATGTGAAAACAACTTAAACTTTTTAAATTGGAAATGGAGATAAGATGGCTGACTATGTGCAGCCAGAGAGTGCTGCTCCCACTGACAGAAATCAAATTATTGAGTAAACCACCATAATTTGGGAAGATATTCAGAGAGAAAATGATGAGAGTGTAGGAAGAAGTGATGCTAAAGTGATGCTTAAGAAGAAGGATGCTGGAAACCCCGCACAGGGTACCCAAGAGGAGGGCTAGTTCCCAGTCCTGAATGGCTCCTGGGAAAAGGGTGAGAGAGGGAACTGAGAGACAGCTCTTTCTCACTACAGCTCTCTGGGATCTTAGGACTCTGTACCCTGTGGAATTGTCAGATGGCAGACCTTAGTGGGATGTATAGTTTGAAAATATTTTCTCCCCTTTTGTAGGATGGTTGTTTACTCTGTTGATTGCTTGATTAAGTCCCACTTGTCAATTTTAGTTTTTGTTGCAAATGCTTTTGATGACTCAGTCATAAATTCTTTCCCAAGGCCAATGTCCAGAATGGTATTTTCGATATTTTCTTCTAGGATTCTTTTTGTTTTTGTTGTTGGGGGGCAGGGGGAGGGGTAGAGTTTCACTCTGTCACCCAGGCTGGAGTGCGATGGCATAATCATAGGTCACTGCAACCTCCGCCTCCCAGGTTCAAGAAATTTTCCTGCCTCAGCCTCTTGAGTAGCTGGGATTACAGGCATGAGCCACCATGCCTCGCCAATTTTTGTATTTCTAGTGGAGATTGTGTTTCGCTGTGTTAGCCACGTTGGTCCCTATCTCCTGACCTCAGGTGATCTGCCTGCCTCTGCCTCCCATGATACAGTGCTGGGATTAAAGGCATGAGCCACCATGCCTGGCCTCTTATTCTTATAGTTTGAGGTCTTAAATTTAGATCTTTAATCTATCTTGTGTTAATTTTTGTGTATGGTGAAAGGTAACGGCCCAGTCTCATTCTTCTGCGTGTGGCTAGCCAGTTATACCAGCACCACTTCTTGAATAGGGAATTCTTTTCCTATTGCTTATTTTTGTTGACCTTGTCAATAATCAGATGGTTGTAGCTGTGAAGCTTTATTTCTGGGTTCTCTATTCTGTTCCATTGGTCTATGTATCTGTTTTTGTACCAGTACCATGATGTTTTGTTTACTGTAGACTTACAGTATAGTTTGTAATCAGGTAATGTGATGCCTCCGGCCTTGTTCTTTTTGGCGTCGGGTTGCTTTGGCTATTCAAGCTCCTTTCGTTCCATGTGAAATTTAAAATACCTTTTTCTAGCTCTGTGAAAATGACACTGGCAGCTTGATAGGAATAGCATTAAATCTGTAGATTGCTTTGGGCAGTATGAACATTTTAATTATATTGATTCTTCTAATCCATTAAAAAAATAAAGATCATTTGTAGCAGAAACTGTAAAAACATTTTGTAAAATTGTTTGAAATCTTCAGTAAGATTAAAGTTAATATGACTTTTACAAGAAAAGTACAGTGAACTTCACTGGAGATGAGCCAGATACAAAAGAAGAATGAAATGAAAAGTGTAAAATTTTAACATCAGTGTTTACAGCCTTTGATGGAGCATAGCACAGAAGTGAATCTGTTGAACAATAGAACTTGCATATGTTGGAAGATAACAAAGATCTTAAAAGAATAATAAAGAAGCTGACCCATTTGACAAAGAGAATATATAGACACATGTTCAAATGATTATTGGTTCTTTGAGGAAAGGAAGGTTGAACTACTGGAAACTGATTTATAATTCAGAAGGTGATTGGAGTAAAACTCTGAATTGAACAAAAATGTTATAAACAGATTAGAATAACATCATAAAAACACATTTACATTTACATGCAACTGAGCCATTTTCTTTTAATTACAAGGATTCAAAAAATCCACATGCATCTCCAGAAATATAAGTTTTTAAAAATGGCAATTTTAGAAAGCACGTGAAAACATTTTCTCCCTAAAGTATCTGAAACGTATTAGATCAGGAAAACATATATATAGCAAAACATATTTTTTAATTTAATAATTGTAAATAGTTAATTTGCTGATACTTTGACAGCCATAAATATATTAGTATCAGCTATGTAAGGATTTAACAGACAGATTGTTTATGAATTAAAGGGATAATTCATGTACCTATAATGAATTTACTTTAAAATGACTGGTGTAGCTATACTGTGACAAAGAAACGTTTTTAAAAAAGTTTTAATGTTAATGAGCAAATCATGATATAAAAGTTTTTACAGTTAAAAACGTAAGAACAAGGCTAAATAATTGTTCAAGAAACAAAATATAATCCAAGAAACTGTGCATAATGTGAGAAAAGTGAATAAGGCATTGTTATTCAGGGTGTGATGAGAGATAATGCTGGTGTTTCAGTGTCCTTACTCCTTAGTTTAGGGATGTCTGAGTTCTCATCCCATGACCAAGAAGAATAATAAGTTCTTGTCCCTTACCAGAGAGTGAGTAAGGTGGAGTAGAATTTATTAAGCGACAGAAAAGCTCTCAGCAGCAAGAGAGGACCCAAGGAGCGTTGCCAGAAATGGGGCTGAGTTCTGGGTCTTTTATGTGGCAGAATCAAGAAAGTCTTCTGTAGGTTCTGCCATAACAGGAGGGATAAAAATCCCCCTTGGGGGTTTTGCATCTATACATGCATGAGGTTTGCCATAGTGACTCCATCTTGGTTATTACCCACGAGTGCCTAAGTGAAACACATGAGGAGTTGGATAAAACCACAATGCTAATGGCATTATAATGAGTTTGAGGTCATTTTAGGATACCCTTGGTTCTTGTGTGTGCCTGCACAGGCAGCTGCAAAGTCCCTCTGAGCAAGCATCTTGGTATAAGAGGAAGTTCTTAACCACATTTCCTCCGTCTAGCTGTATAACATGAGTGGTGCAGGCATTGTCCCTCCTCTGAGACCCTCTATCTTTATCTGCCTAACCAGTCTCTACCTGCCTCCTCTCTCACTGGAGAACTAAGAAGGAAGCAGCTGATGAGTTATTACAAGAGGGTGGACTTCATTCTGAGAGTAAGAAGGAACCTGGAATACTTTTAGTAAGAAAGAAATGTCTTCAGATTTATATTTTAGGAAGATAACCCAAACTTAAATAAACATCAGTGATAGTGACTAAGGATGAACCCTGAGAGTCCATTTGAGTTTACTTCAAGAAGCCAGAAGAGAGATGATGGATAAAGGCAATGAAAATAAGAATAAGTGACAAGATAGTTTTCAAGATACATTCTGTCATTATATATATAATATATATGTATAATTTTATGTATATTTTATATATTAATATATATTTTATACTATGTGTGTGTGTGTGTGTGTGTGTGTGTGTGTGTGTGATAGGAGGTGTTCCAGATGCATCACATTCAACGAAGATTCATGATTATTAATAAAGTCGCCATGATTCCATGCATCTTCCAATGGTTCTGTATTTTATTGCCAATAGAAAATACACAGAATAATACACCCTTGAATTACTTTTATATATAAGTTTATGATCCTTGGAAAGGTTCATCTGGTGATAAACAAAATGTTCAAGCATATTTTCTTGGCACTTAAGTTAGCCAAATTAGTCTTCTTCTAACTCAAATCTGTTGTTTATTGTTCTTGCAATTGACGAGTTTGTTCTGGTTGACCATAAGAAAACTAATCTGACAACCTCAGGTACTTGAATTGAATTTTTGAAATGTGAAAATTAAAGATAAGCTATGGGATATGCTATGTCTTGTGAAAGAGCACTAGAATACCTCTCTGTGTAAGAGGATTGCAACTCAATGAGAGGAGAGAAAATCCTGGTGTCAGTAACAGGAAACATCAGTAGGTTTTGTCTTAGATTTTCCCAGAAAAACATAATCCAGATTAATGAAGTTAAAACCTTATTCACCTGAGTGATTTTACAATAATATACTAGAATAACATTTTCAAGATTATGAAATTATTATGAATATATTAAGAGGCTAAGTTTGTGTTGTTGTTATTCTTGGTCTTATTGCAATTACCAGTAAAACTGAGGACATTTAGCCAGAGCAGTGTGGCCTATAAAAAGGGCAAACAACATACAACATGGTCATTAAAACCTTAAAAGTGAGCTTTTACTATTTGTCTATTCACTGACTAGGTATTATCAGTTTTTCACACAAACATTTGAACTATCTCCTTTGAAAATTTAAATATATATATTATCCTATAGTTGCAGTTATAAGTAACAATCATGGCCACACGAAGTGGCTCATGCCTGCAATCTAACCACTTTGGGAAGCCGAGGCAGGAGAATCACTTGAACCCAGGAGTTCAAGACCAGCCTGGGCAAAATATCAAGACTCATCTCTACAAAAAATTTAAAAACTGGCTCAGTGTCATGGTGAATGCCTGTAATCCCAGCTACTTGGGAGGCTGAAGTGGGAGGCTCACCTGAGTCCAGGAGTTCAAGACTGCAGTGAATAATGATCCTATCACTGCACTCCAGGCAGGGTGACAGAGCAAGACTGTCTCAAAAATAAATAATTAATACATAATGCAAACTAAACAAATAATAGTCATTTTTTTTGTATTCTATTTCTAGGAAAAAAATGAGTTAATGTGTTGATACGGTCTTAAGAAATTATAATCTTTTCCTAATCAGTTGAACAATTGGACATTTTACAGCAAAATTTAACCATAGCATAGTTTATTTGCATGTGTATGTGAAAAAAGATTTAATATCACTAAGATCAAGTACACAAAGGAATATGCATTATCATCAAGTGACATATTACTGCTTCATATATTACCTTTGAAGTGTAAATCTTGGCTATGCTAGTTCTATGAGGCCTGTGGCTGTCAGAATAACTGTAATCCAGAAGAGAGTTTCCTTCTTGCTTGAAGAGCATGCTTCATTTCCTTAGCAGACCTCTTTATGCATTATGCACATCTCATTCTTGGGCTGATAATTTCTATTCTTTGTAAATAGAAGGATAGACTTTACTCAAGATTTTTTCATACTAAATGGGTCTCTTCCTAATGGACACTCTTGCCTATCATCAGTCAGATTTTTTATGTAACAAACAGTTCCCAAATTACTAGTGGGTTTAAACACAAATATGCATTATTTCTCACAATCCTCTGTGAGTGGTTGGGTGGTTCTATTACTCTGGATTAGCTCAATTGTTCTTTCCAATTAACTTTACTGCAACTGGACAATACGGATGACCTAATGCACATATCTAGTGATTGTCCCAACGTTAGCTGGGGTGATGAAGATAACTTGGTCATGTCCATTATCCTGAAGGCAAGGTAGCCTAGGCTTCCTTACCTGGCAAGTAGATTTCAAAAACATCAAGAGCACACCCCCCGAGCAGAAGTATTTTACAAGGGTCATTTTATGTCATGCTGGTAATGTCTCATTAGCCGAAACAAGTCACAGAGCCATCTGAGATCTATTTGAGATGACTGTGTCAAAGAGAATGAGTGAAGGGAGAGAAAAAAAATTGTACTCCCCCACCCCACATCTAACATTTTAACATGGTGGCTAGAAAACGTTTTAATACATTTGATTTTCGACCTTGATGATGGGATTTAGGGACTATCTTAAAAACATGTAGAGAACTTTACCAGTCAAGGCTACCAGGAACACACTTAAGATATCATGGGGCATGTTAGAGAGAAGATATTGAGGAGATTTAGGCTTGTGCTAAACGATATTGGTAAAAGGCTTAAGGGAGCATGATCCTGAATTAGGTTACGTACTGCCTGAAAGCAGGGTCAATATCCCTTCCTTTATGTAGGAATGGGAGAATTAAAACAGGGCTCAGTTGTATTTGGAAAAACACAATAAACTAAGCAATAAAGATATGTGGTCAATTTTGTGGTTTTCAAGGTGTTGTTTCTGCATATTTTGGCATGATTATTCATTTGCCTTGTTTTTGTGTGTCTTCTCATAGTAACAGCATGAGCTTTTTTGATATTAATGTTCTATAGAAGTATCTGTGGTCATCAGGAGAACACTATGTTCTATATCTTAGTCATAGGCCAGTTGCCATCTGACAGTAGTTAGGGGTTTTGTTCCTTCTTTGTCAGCTGAGACTTTAGAATATGTGTTTGTAGGTGCATATAAACTGAAATCTGGCACACCATGGATAAGTATTTAATGTTTTAGCAATATGTCGCTATTAGACAAGTCCATGAGTTCAATTCTCCTCAATCAATCTACATCTGAAGCAGTTTGGGTCAATACATTTTTTTTCCCTTTCTTTGTTATGGACTGCCTATGTTACAAATAACTCTTAATGTACAATTATAAAAATGTTAAAACAGTGACAGAAAAATCCCACTTACAATAATGTAGTTGAATGTCTGTAGCATCTTGGCTTAAATTGCTTTAGCATTTCACCAGAGAAACAAATACTCACATTCTGACCTTCTAATTTGACTATACCACTATTACAAGACCTCTGTGCTGCAAAATCATTTCAAAATAATTCCATAAGTACATGTCTTGGCATCTGGTTTGATTTGATGGTACTGATGGTACTCTTTCTTGTTATATGCATATACATCTATGTGAAAATTTCATGGAGAATAGATTGTGTTTTTTACTAGCTGAGGCTTGCTGCAGAAACCTGGTTTTTATGATCATATTGTTAATAGTGATTAACTCAAACTAATGACTTTACAGAAAGTTCTTGAGAAAAAAATTCCCAGAAGTTATTAGCATGCAGGAAGTGTTTTATAATTTGATAGAACTTAATATCAACTAGTGCATACATAGGCTAGTAAAATGATTACCAAAGTGCATTAATTCTGTGGAAGCAAAAACTTAGACCAAGAGGTGAACATAAAACCAAAAACCAAACCAAACAAACAAAAAAATGATAAAGAAGGCTGGTTATTTCACCATGTACATAATAGGTTTTAACTTACTTAGATTTCCAAGGACAAGGGACCAGAGCTGATAATTGGTTTATGCATCTGAAATATCTTGAGGTGAGTATTGTAAATATCTGCATCTTTAATATAATTGTTATCCTAGAATTGAGACTAAATAATAGTTTTAACTTTATATACCTGGTTGTGGAGAGTGTTAATTAGAAGTAGTACAAAGTGTTTTGTGATCATCATTAAAGGTTATTCATGATATACAATGAGAAATTCACCATTTCAGATAAAAATGCATGTATTTGCAGTGCTTCATAATCACTGTCATGTGATTAGGAGCAGTGACCTTCTCACAATTTGATGTGTGTGAAAGCATGCAGAAAATAATATAGAAAATCAAGCAAAGAATTTTCCAAAAAATAATTTGGAGTTCTTCCAAAAAGCAAAACAGAGGTCAGTGACACATAGGCTAGGACTGAATAGTCTCACCAGCTGTCAAAGCATATAAACCCAAAATGATTAAAATGATTAAATTTGGAGCACCTGATAATGACCATTTGCTATAAAAATGTGTATATGGTTTTAGGATAATTCCTTAAATTAAAAAAAATTGAGAATTTTATCACATGATAGATCCTAAAGAAGTAGAAGACAAATTACTAGACTTTTTCTAGTTCCCATGTTTAGAAGACATCCACAGTTTTAAAGTTTTAAATCCTTCTTTCCCTGTGATGTAAGCAATAATACACTACCCAAATAGTATTTGATAAAGTGGGCAATATCTGTGCCTACTCTGTACAAAAACAAAAAAGGCTCAATTGCAGCATGCAGATAGTCGAATTCTGACATTCTCCAGAGTAGTAACATGGAATACTTGCAAGACCAGAATTATCCTTTTTTTTTATTATTGTACTTTAGGTTTTAGGGTACATGTGCACAATGTGCAGGTTTGTTACATATGTATCCATGTATCTACAACTATCTGATCTTTGACAAACCTGACAAAAACAAGAAATGGGGAAAGGATTCCCTATTTAATAAATGGTGCTGGGAAAACTGGCTAGCCATATGTAGAAAGCTGAAACTGGATCCCTTCCTTACACCTTATACAAAAATTAATTCAAGATGGATTAAAGACTTACATGTTAGACCTAAAACCATAAAAACCCTAGAAGAAAACCTAGGCAATACCATTCAGGACAGAGGCATGGGCAAGGACTTCATGTCTAAAACACCAAAAGCAATGGCAACAAAAGCCAAAATTGACAAATGGGATCTAATTAAACTAAAGAGCTTCTGCACAGCAAAAGAAACTACCATCAGAGTGAACAGGCAACCTATAGAATGGGAGAACATTTTTGCAACCTACTCATCTGACAGAATTATTCTTTTTAGTTAAGTGATTTGAGAAGTGAATAGGAACTACATGTAAGAATGTCCCTCTGCATTCCTGTAAATTTATAGTAAGGATAGCAGTCTCTCCCTGTTGGATCCACTCAGTCTTTAGTTGGCATAGGAACTGGGGGGGCTAGAGAGTTAAAGTTTGAGTCTGGGTATTTTATTCATTCCAAGCCAGAACTCGTCCTACATCAGGCTCACAGAGTAGGCAGGTGATTCTACCCACTAATTTGCCACCAGTAAGAAACACTTAATTATAAACTGGGACACCGTAGTGAGCAGAAAACTCATCTATGGTATTTTATCACTTAAAAATGAGCATTATTTTCCAAAATGCTTATATAATGAGATTCTGATAAAGGTAATAAATTTTTGTGAAGTTAAATGGAATAATCTTTATTTTTATTTTTCAGGATAAATTTATTGTGTGAATTTAAGGTATAAAATTTAAGGTATAAAAATAATGTTATTACATCATAATCTTTATAAAGTATGTTTTACTTGCTCTCTTTTTCCTGCATGTGCCATGTTTCATTAAGTGTATGAAGCTATTTTGTAAAAGTTTTGAAACCTGTCACTGACGTTTCCAAATCTAGTACTGACAGCGTGTTGTTTTCTGAATTTGCCAACTCTAGACCTTCATATTCTCCAGAAAGACTTTTTGTCCATATGGGAATTGTCCTGAGCTCATCCCTGCAGAGTTATGCACCTCCTAGGCTTTAGTTCACTGTGGCAGTATTTGTGTTGCCTTATCCTTATATATGCAATTCCATGTGTTGGCTCTCCTAAATGAACTTTCTGAGTTCTTGTCAATACACTCGACCCTTGCCTGAGCAGTGATAGATGTCAATATAAATGTCAGTATAGTTGGATATTAATAAGCCAAAAAAATTGTGTAACCCTGATCAACAAAAGTAACAAAGACATCGATTTCTTACTTACAAGGAAAAAAAATGAAAACAAGAAATAGAAAAATAGAAATGTTTGTTTTATTTTTGTTTGCTTTCATTTTTCCATTTTTAGCTTTTAAGGGAAGGGATGGAGAGTGGAAGGAAATAGAAGATGAAAAAAAAGAGAATGCTCTGGGGTCAGAATAAGTAGAATACAAAATATCCAGGATTTGGAGAAGAAAAAAAAAAGAGAGAGAAATAGACATGGCAGGTGATTACTGACTCAAAAATGAACTTTTGTGTAAATATGCCCAAAAGATTTAAGGATTATCACTGCATGTTATTTTCTGTAACTCAGTTGTAGATCGGTCCATTATTTTTCTCTTTGGCTCTTTCAAGGGCATAAATAAGGTTTAATCTTGCTTCCTCTTATGCATATTTTTCTACATACTGTCTACTATACTAATAGCTATCATACTGAGATGGGGTATCTCTATTGTTACCCAAAGTCACTGGAGATTCTAGGTTATAGCTCAGAAAAGGGAATAATGATTCTTATCTCTGAAAGAAATAAACCCAAAAGATTATCTAGCCACCACTTCTCTTTAGAAAAATGTAAATACAGAGAAGTGATATGCACATATAAAATTATATGGAAGTCTGAAAGTGTAGAGCAATACCTGTAGAAAATTCAAGGTTAGGAAGAATAAATTTCTCACAAAATCAAATTTTTATTGCTATATGTAAGGAAAGACAGCTCAAAACTGAAGGCCATTTAGACATATGTGTATCCATGTATTTATGTGTATACACATTAGACATATGTGTATTTACACTCTTCACTTTATTATCCTTTCTTCATGTTCACACTTGTATTTACACATACACACACACTCCTCCTCTTCAGAAGGTTCCGTCTGAAAACATATATCCCTCCTTCTTCTTGACAAATCATTCCCTATTCACAGGAGAAACTGTTGCTTCATGATTGCTTTAAAATTGTCATTCTCACCTAACATCATATGTCTCTCTCAGGAGGACAAGAGTGTGTTTGCTTTTGCAGAGAAGTTAAGGCTTAAGGGGGTCATGAAATTTAGCCAATGGAGATGAACCAAATTCTAATCCGCTTTTTTATTCAAGAGCAGATCAACAGGCTTTCTTACTTAGTAGTCTATTAACTTAGCACCTCTGTCTAATATATTACTTTCTCTCTGCAGCAAAATGGCATATTGGAGAAAGAATATTCTCTCTGTTAGGGAGGATTTGGTCTTGTCCTCTAAGCACAGTGGTTTACTATTGTTGTGCTGAGGAATATCGGTCATTGTTCCGCCTGCCTGAGGCCTGTGTCACAAAGAAACTGTAACAATGGCTGTTCTTTTAGTTTACTGAGGAAAGAGTAGAGACTCAGATTTCAGGTTTTTTTTTTTTTCTTTTTGAGTGAGAGCTTTGTAGGAGCTTGCAACTGTCGTAATGGAAGAAACACACAGGAAAAGAAGAATCAGAATTATTTAAATCCTTTTGGAAATTACTCACTCTGAAATCTATAATCAGTGTATTCAAAACCTTAGACTAAGTATTTCCCTGTCAAATCAACCATAAAAAAACCCAACAAACAGTTTCCAATTCTATATTTTATTCAGAAGTATATATTGAAACAAAAACACGGTATTAATCATATTTTGCCACATTTATATTTTCTATGTCTCTGAGGATTTACAATTACCTAAAACATTTATCAAAAATGAAACAAATGCATACCCTTTTAAAACAACTTTTTTTCTTTCAACGAAGCATAGATCATTTTTATTCATCTCTTTCTTATTCTCTACTTATTGTTTCTTCCTCATACTTAGTGTGATTTTTCAGGCTAGCATGTTTGAAATATAATGGAACCAGCTAATAACATGTTTCAATTTTCAAAAATAAAACTATATCGATATAAATTTATATGATCAGTCATATTAAAAATATATATGTTACTGTTATTTCATACTGCTTTATATAGAAGGATACTCATATTCAATTACTTATAGAAAATAATACAATATTCTTTTTCAACAGTAAACTCAGAATCTAGGGCATGTTTCTCAATGGAGCTGTGCTTTCCACAAAGGCGCATTGTATAAATGCGTGGAGGTATTTTCAGTTGTCATAATTATTGTGGAGATGTTCTAGGCATGAACTTTTAATGCTAAATGTGTAAAGGTCATATGTTGGTACAACATTATTAAGACTTTTATGTTCTCCTCAAATTTTGAATGACCCACAGAGAGTCATGAGGTCAGATTTTTTTTAAATATCTAATTTTAGAATCAGAATGCATTTTTACAATAAAACATAACTCATTTTTGCATTGTTTTAATATATGCTGATTTTTTCCAAGAATACAATATTGTGTAAATGTAGACAAGGCCTGCTTTCTAACTTTAGCATTCAAAAATTATACATATGCACATGCACACATGTGCACACACATAAACTTAGCCCTTATATCAAAATGCCAAATATAGAAAAATAGTCTAACTTGTTGAAAGTTTTCTTACTTTTAATAAGCATAATTTAAACACATTCTGTCTACTTAATTTTGTATACTAAATTATATAAATAACTATTACTACATACATGGGGAGATTTTCTTTTTCTTTTACTCTTACTCCCTCTTTTCCTGACTCTCTGCCCTCCTGTTGTGGCAAACCTGTGAAAACTTACTCATTCTAAAAAGCTGAGACCTATGCTTGGTCATAGTAATAGTGAAATGCCAAATCAATATTATAGTTTTGCTAACTTCAATTGCTTTTTCTATTCCGTGCTAACTGCCCTCTTTCCATTATACATAAAAAGAAAAATACTATCCTTTTACACTCATGTAAACCCTCATTTTCAATATTTATTAAATACCTACAAATTTAATGTTTTATTAAGCAGATGCATGTGTATAGAAATGGAAAATATTTATTCTCCTAGCCTTATGTTACTCATGAAATTTATAACACCATTATAAAATTAATTTTTAAGATTATTTATATTAGACTAAGAGTTAAAATCTGGGTATTAGTATCTATAAGTCACGTGCTTTCTACTAACATTAACTCATTCATATAATTTTGGTACTCTGTTGTGAGTTGCTAATGAGGATAAGTTTCCTCTAACACGCTTCAAGATTATCCAATAATTATGAATTAGGCCTTGTTAAAATAAGCATTTATTATTCTATGTAATGTCACTCAATATATTTTCTATTTTTATAACTCTCACTATGTTTAATTATTAAACTTGTATTTTAAAATAAAATGAGATTCTAACAAATGTAATTGCAACTTTAATATGGTTATTATGTTGCAATATTATGCTTTCTAATTAACTTATATTTTATATTTTTATGTTCTAGCATTTTTCTCACGCACTCTTGGCCACTTATTGATTACCCAACTAATATTAACTATATTTTACCAAGAAAAATTAGAAATTACCATTTTTAACAGTGTTTCCATGATGTCTGTCATGCAAATTTATTTGGATTTAAAATGTTTCAGAGTAAATTTCAAAAAACATCATACAGTGACACAAATGAGACTGCATTAAAACCAAACTACCTCCTGGCTTTTGGCTATTTCTTAATAACATCTTTTCAAAAACATGTTTTCTTGATAAATAATTATTTATTGATTCAATAATTATTGGATAATAATTGCATTTCATAAATTTAATTATGAGTTTTCTTTAATAGAGATCTAAGTAATTAAGAAATAAATACATTTAGGACTTTGATTTATTGCAAGGAATTTCTTTATAATGAATAAGACATTAGCACTCAGTTTTAAATAATAAGCAATCTAATATATGAATGTATCATCAAATTCTTTGAGAACTTCCAATACTTTGCTTCAAACATTGTTATTTTAATGATTAAAATAAATTTAAAAAGATTAATATTTTGTGACAAGCACAATCATACAAAATTTAAATATCAGCGTCTATATAGTTTTATTGAGACACAGCCACATTCATTATTTTACACCTTGGCTATGGCTGCTTTCACACTGCATGGGCAGATTTGAGTAGATGTAACTGATATGTTATGGCCATCATAGCCTAACATATTTACTCTCTGGACTACCACAGACAACAATTTTCTGACACTGCCCTAAATAAAAATGAATTGATGACATTCAAGTATGAAAATGAAAAATTTACAAGTTTACAATAAAAAAAGTTTATTGAGGAATTATTATTTAAACTAGCTGCTTAAATGACTGAGAATATCTTCATTTTTAACAAACATACAATACTGTCAGTAACATATTCAACCTTTATATAATATTTCCAGTGAAATATTTTTTAAAATAATCACTATTGTTCTGCTGTTTTTGAAAAATCTATTAATATCATTGGACAAATTTTGTAGAACCCTCACAACATTTGAAACTCTTGCATTGATAGCACTGCCATTGAAATGCCTATAGACTTAAATCATTATCTTTGGTAAACACACTTTAAACTCATCTTGTTAAACTATTAAATTTTAGTTTTTTTGCAAGTTGCATGCAAATAAATATGAAATATAGTTTAATTTTTCTATATTCTACATTTCAATACAAAGTAATATCATGTTTTATGAAACAAATACAAAAATCACAAGTATTTTTTTCTATCAAAATTAATTTGCAGTACATATAGATTTGTCTTAGTTAACTAAACATCAATTAACTAAGTAGTTCTACATTTTCTTAGTGCACATTTTAATGCATTACCTTCTTATTCTGATTAGATACTGAATATTCCACCAAAAGAAAAAAAATAGAAAATTATGCAATAAAAATAAATTATATTCATTGCTAAGCTCTTGAGAAAAAAAAAACAGGAGTTATTTCTTTAACTAAAGTCACATGCTTTTATTTTGTTCTATTTATTTTTTTTATAGATTCAGGGGTACACATGTAGTTTTGTTACATAGGTATGCTGCATAATGCTAAGGTTTGGACTTCTGCTGTACCTGTTACCTGAATAGTGAATATTGTACCCAATAGGTGAGTTTTCAACTCCCACTCCTCTCTCACTTCTCCTTTTTGGAGTTTCCAGGGTCTACTATTTTCCACTGCTTAGCTCATAATTATGAGTAAGAATATATGGTATTTGATCTCCTGTTTCTGAATTATTTCACCTAGGATAATGGCTCCAGCTCCATCTATGCTGCTGTAAAATACATGATTTCATTCTCTTCTGTGGATGTTTAGTATTCTATGTTGTATGTATGTATGTATACCACATGTTTTTTATTCAATCACCCAATGATTGAATCTTAGGTTGATTCCATGACTTTGCTATTATGAATAGTGCTGCAATAAATATAGTAGTGCAAGTGTCTTTCTGAAATAAAAATTTATTTTCCTTTTGGTATATACCCTGAAGTGGAGATGACAGATTAAGTGGAATTTCTAGTTTTACTTCTTTGGGAAATCTCTGTACTGTTTTCCATACAGGTTGTACAGATTTACCTTCTCACCAGCAGCATATCGGCATTCCCTTTTCTCTGCTTTTGTGCAATATCTGTTGTTTTATGATTTATTAATAACTATTATGACTGTTGTGAGATGGTATGGTATTTCATTGTGATTTCAATTTGCATTTCTCTGATGAACAGTGATGTTGAGCTTTTTCTCAAATATTTGTTGGCTGTTTGTATGTCTTCTTTTGAGAAATGTTTGTTCATGTTCATTGTCCATTTTTAATGAATTGTCCATTTTTCTTGTTGAATTGTTTGAATTTCTTATAGATTATGAATATTAGTCCTTTGTCAAATACCTAGGTTGCAAATATTTCTCCCATTCTATAGGTTGTCTGTTTACCCTGTTAGTGATATCTTTTGCTGTGCAGAAGCTTTTCAGTTTCAGTTCCATTTTTTTATGTTTCTTTCCTTGGATTTGATTTTGAGGTCTTAGTTATAAATTATTTGCCTGGGCCAATGTCAGAATGACTTTTTTCTAGGTTTTCTTCTGGTACCTTCATAGTTTCAAGTTTTACATTCAAGTCTGTAATCATCTTGAGTTAATTTTTGTATATGATGAGAAATAGAGGTCCTGTTTCTTGCCGTTTATGGCTATTAGATATTCCCAGCAATATATATTGAATAGAGAGTTCTTCCCCTATTGAATATTTTTTAGACTTTTTTGAAGATCAGCTGGTTGTAGGTATGGGGCTTTATTTCTGGGTTCTCAATTCTGTTCAACTGATCTGTGTGTCTATTTTTATACCAGCACCATGCTGTTTTGATTAAAATAGTATTATAGTATAATTTGAAGTCCAGTGATATGATGCTTCCAGCTTTGTTGTTTTTGCTTCATACTGCTTTGGCTATTTGGGGTCTTCTGGGGTTCCATATGAATTTTAGAATTGTTTCTTCTAATTCTGTAAAGTCATATGCTTTGAAATCAATGTAACTGAGTCAGAAATCAGTGCAAAGAAAGATGACTAGAAAAGAAGCTGTATTAGTCTGTCCTCATGTTGCTAATAAATACATATCAGACACTAGGCAATTTTTAAAGGTAAGGAGTTTAATTGACTCACAGTTTCACATGGCCGGGGAGGTCTCCCAATCTTGATGGAAGGCAAATGTGGAGCAAAGTCACGTTTTACATGGTGGCAGGCAAGAGAGCTTTTCCAGGGGGAGCTCCCCCTTATAAAACCATCAGATCTCATGAGACTTATTCACTATCACAAGAACAGCACAGGAAATATCTGCCCCCGTGATTAAATTACCTCCCATCCAGTTTGTCTAACCACATGGGGGAATTATAGGAGCTGTGATTCAAGATGAGGTTTAAGTGGTGACACAGTCAAACCATATCAGAAGCACTTGAGAATTAAAAAAAAACAAAAACTCTGAAAAACCTGTATTTGATATTGGAACATATTTAGATCTGTAAAACAATAGCAAAAATAACAATATATGAAAACTTGCATAAAGCTGTAATATTAAATATAAAAGAATTTGTGCAGCATTATAATTTTGTATAATTTAATGAGCTAATACCCATCTGAAGAAGTTAGATGAACAAAAACAGAGTAAACCCTCAAAAATTTAGGTTGAAGAACAATAAAATTATAAAAAGAAATTAATGAAAGAGATTATTAAATGATTCAAAAAATCAAAAGATGATACTTTGAAAATACTTGTGGAGTAGATCAATATCATACAAAATGTCAGTAGAAAGAAAAAAAACAAAGTCAAGAATCAAAATTCAGTCACAGCTACTGATAATACAGGTAAAAACAGGATCACATAAAAAACTTCATGAAATAAATGTAAAACCGATCTTTAAAGTATTTATTAATTTATGTTATTTTTATTGGCAAATCATTAAATTAATAAAGTATGAAATCGTGTTTTTATGTTTGTATACAATATAGAGTGATTAAATCATGCTAATCAAAATACTCATCACTTCGTTTTACGTTTTTTGTGGTGCTACATTTGAAATTTACTGTGCTATTATTTCAAAATAAACAATACATCATTATTATTGACTAGTCATCCTGCTTTGCAATAGATCTCAAAACATAGTTTTTGTGTAAAGCTGAAACTTTGTACCCTTTGACGAGTAATTCCCAATTCACTTGCCTCTCCCCTCCCCTGCCCCCAGCCCTTGGTAATCATCCCTGTATGAATTCAACTTTAGATTTCACCTGTAAATGAAATCATACAGTATTAGTCTTTCTCTGCCTACCTTATTTGTCTTTGCGTAATGCCTTTCAGATTCACTCATGTTGTCTCAGGTGACAGAATTTTGTTCTTTTTTAAGGCTGTGTTGTATTTATCTACATATATGTACCACATTTTCTTTCTTCATTCATCCACTGATGAACATTTAGGTTGAGTTCATATCTTGGGTACTGTAACTAATGTTGCTATAAACGTGGGAGTGAAGATATCAGTTTGACATATTGATTTCACTTCATTTGCTTATATTCCCAGAAGTGAGATGACTGGATCATGGAAGTTCTATTTTTAGTTTTGTGAGGAACCTCCATACCATTTTCCATACTGGCTATAATAATTTACACTGTCACCTTCATTGTACAAGGGTTACATTTTTTTTCACATCCTCACCAACACTTACTATCTATCTTCCATGTTTTTGATAAAAGCCAGTCTAACAGGTATGAGATAATATTTCATTGTGGTTTGGATCTTCATTTTCCTAATAATTATGATGCTGAGAACTTTTTTTAATGAATCTGTTGGCTGTCGGCATGTTTTCTTTGGAGAAATGTCTGTTCAGATTCTTTGTCATTTTTTTAAGTAAGTCAGGTTATTTGTTTTCTTGTCATTGAGTTGTTTGAGTTCTTTATATATTTTGGATATTAACTACTTATCAGATATGTGATTTGTAAATATTTTTCCCACACTGTGATGTATCTCTTTGTTTTTATTTTTTTTTTCTGTGCAGAAGCTTTTTAGTTAAATGCAATTCAATTTCATCTATTTTTTCTTTTGTTGTCTGAGACTTCAGGGTCTTTTAAAAAAATCTTTGCCCAGGCCCGATGGCTCATGCCTGTAATCCCAGCACTTCGGGAAGCCAAGGTGGGTGGATCACTTGAGGTCAGGAGTTCAAGACCAGCCTGCCCAACATGGTAAAACCCCGTCTCTACTAAAAACACAAACATTACCTAGGCATCATGCTGGATGCCTGTAATCCCAGCTACTCAGGAAGCTGAGGCAGGAGAATCACTTGAACCCAGGAGGCGGAGGTTGCAATGAGCCGAAATTATGCCATTGCACTCCAGCCTGGGTGACAAGAGCAAGACTCTGTCTAACAAAAAACAAAACAAAACAAAAAATCTTTCTCATGTTGAAATCCATAAGCCCACAAGGCTTTATAGGCTAGTTTTACAAAATATGCAAAAGCAGTAACACAAATATTACACTAAATAATTTAAGAATGATTTTTAAAATGGCATGTTGTTTTACTCCTATTTGAGTCTCTCACAACCTTAATATCAAAACTGGAATAGAGCCTTGGATCTAATTCCTTCGTGAATATACATGCAAAAATTTCTTAACAAAACATTAGTATAGTATCTAAGTATATATATAAAGTAGTGAGATATTATTAACAAACATATGAGGTTTATCTCAAAAATATTTGAGTTTATATCAGAAAATTGTTTAATATAATTAAACCATATTTTTAATTTTAAATCAGAAAAATTATTCAATAAAAGAGAATCTTAATCTTCCTTTACAATGCCACCATAATTGAATTAGTCAACTAAGTCAACCAACTAGGGTTCATTCTTGATTATCTTTTTACCATGATACAGCAAACTATTCACCAAATCCTAAAATTTCAATTTTTACATATTGCTGCAATTGATCATTACCGCCCCATTTTCTCTGTGCAGCAGTCTAGTTACTAACAGGCCATGGATGGGTATGGGTTTGGGGACCCCCCTGGTCTAAACTATACCTGTATTTCTGTTTTATAGGCCATAATGTGTTACTATTAACTTCTTTCTCAAGTTATAACACTGGAGGTTGTTAGAACTAAATTAGCTACTATATTAAAAATGCTATAAAATGTGTAATTTGTGCCTGGCATTGTCATAAATTTTAGCAATATGAAAATTAATCTACTATTATCTAATATACTCAGGAGCTCATGCAGAAACTTATCTCAAGTGACTCTTTCTATATTGCAGATATATCTTCACACATTCTGACTATGGTGCAGCAAAGCTGTACTTGTTTTTTGTCATGAAATGCCACTGAAATGTTTGCCTGTGGTTATAAATTTTAGTTGATTAAACAACTTGTGTTTTCCAAAACTCCTATATTTTTTCTTCTTTATGAACATTTGAACATGTCTGTTTTCTTCATTATATTATTAATTCTGAAATCACAAGGGAAAAAAAAACCTTAGTTACTTTTTAAGCCAGCATAGTATTGTGTAATAATTTTTTTCTACACAAATTTGTAATAAGTGTTTATTTACTTGAACTGTATGTTATTTATTTAAAGCTAGATTCTATAAGGATCTCTTGACTGGAGTTGTTTAATAAATTTCACTTAGCTCAAGGCATGAGGATACCATTTTTACAATGAGTTAGCATTGTGCTTGACACATTCATCATAAGTGTTCTTGGCTAATTGATTGATTAATAACATAAAAAGTAATTCAGTAGTCAGTTGGACTATACAAGATAACAAAAGCTCAAGACATTTTCAGCATTATTAAAAAATAATATAACTGAGGATATCCTTTCCCAGGGTTTATAATCATGAAATGCCATATGATGTAGGTGTTATAGTTAAGATATTTTTGTATAGAAACAATAAATTGGATTATGTGTCCATGAAAAACCTTTCCTATCTTTTTCTAGGTGAAAAGAGAAGCCTGAAAATTGATCCCTGGGGATGCAGAGGTGAGCTAGATAGAAAATAAAAGGATGTTGATATCACTATTGCCTGTAGCAGAAATGTCACAGAGTAGCTACGACTCTGCCATATAACCTAACCTTTCTCTGTACCAGCCATTTATTTCTTTAATTTCTTGACAATAGTATGGTGCACTCTTCTTAGTTTAAATTAGAAACGTCTCCTAGACATTTATCTTCATTGTGACCTCCTGTATACGCTTCAGGGATTTTGCTGCTCAGGTACTTAATAGAATCTCTGAAAGTCTGTAAAATATGCTACCTATAGATACAGTAATGTTAGGCATAATATAATCATTTCCATTTAAAAACGTGTTTCTTTTGTAAAGTTATGCATATCCTTACATTTACACTGTAAAAATATACTGTACTGAAATGATAACTTCTGGAATTTATATGCAATGTTAGCCATGTTATTTGTATATATACAGTAAACAGCAAACATTATAAAGCCATCTCTCATGAAATCACACACATCTTCGAATGACAAAAACATTTATTATTTGTCTATTTGGGCACAATTTTTAAAAATCTATCATAGGCAAAAACATTTGGATCTGTCCTCTCTACCTATAATCTCGGATCATACATTCTTTTTCTAGCATCACTAAAGATAACTAATGTCTATGCTCTCTTATTCTCCTGTTTCTAGTGCATTTTACTTGAAAACACATTACTCTGAAAGTTGTATCAAGCAGATATTTTGATCTGAATCATTTATCCTTACTTTTTAAATAAAAGGACATACTTCTTGCTAAAAGGATTTGGGGCATCAAGTAGGCACAGGAACTTTTTGGAAGCCAGCTTGTAATACACTGGACATTTTAGTCCCTTTAAAAGCAGACAGAGTTGTTTTGTTTTCTCTTTGTCCTTTTTAAAGAGTGATGTAAAAAAAAAGTGTGGTAATAAGTATCTCTATTTTAAATCCACCTACTAAGCAAAAACCATATGTACAAAGAACTAGAGGGTGAAAACAATATATTTTTTACTTTTAATCACTGACTTTTTCTAATGTTAAACATTATTTCTTATACCTACTGTTGCTTTGGGAAATATTGAAACGCATAACTATGCCTGTTATTGCCAACAACACTGGGCTATATAGTTACTTAGAAAGAGATGTAACATTGCATTATACTTTATATTCTCTTATCACAGCTATATTTCTCCTTCCACTTAGTGAAAGGACTGTCTGTTTTCTTCAAATTTATGAATTGATTACATTGTGATAACTTACAAGAAAGATGACAGGTTATTTGATTTAGAATATGGGTTTTTAATATTTAACATGATTTCTGTCAGATATTTTTCTGTGCTGGTAAAGTGATACCTGTCTCTAAATTAAAACATTTGTTATTCTTATTTCCTTTTTTCCTTATACTTCAGAAAAGAAAGCTCTGGTATTTTTCTGCAGAATACATCAGACACCTGTTCAGTGTAAAATTATAGTTGCTTTTGTTGTTAAGACTAACAATAGCTAGTGGGAATGTAATTCAGGGAAATATAACACACATATTATTTTGCCTTTCAATTTCTAAATACAAAAAGTGTTCCATCAACCTACAAAATAAACAGCTTAATAAATAAATTTTAAAAATTATGGGGACATATTTTAGCAAGATTATTTTAGATATTTGTCTAAGTTATGGCAAAACTATGAAGAACCAAGAGAAAAGTAAATGTTTTATTGACAAGAAGAGATTTTGAAAAGCTGAGAGTGGTGCAAATTAAGAGGAATGAAATAGTTTTGGTAATTTTGAGTAAGTCATATAAACTAAGTATATAATATTTCTAAATTACATTCTTACATATATAAATAAACATGTACACAGAAAAAAATGAAAATTTAAATATATAAATATTTATGTTTCCAATGAATGAGTTATTAAGTCGTGTAAAATAAACATTTTTTGAATAAACTATGGCATGTTTATATTTTATAACTATGGCATGTTTATATTTTATAAATTTTCAATGAAAGAAAACTAGTCTAAATTTAGGTTTGATTGAAAATGTCCTTAAATCTGAAATGAAAATTTATTATCATCTTTACATTACCTGAGAGCAAATTACTTTCTCTAAATTACTATTGTACTTGCTTTGGTTGTTGAAATATTTTTTCCCATGTAACTCTTTTTGATACTTGTTTTCATCTGCCTATTTCTCCCTAACATCAACAGGAAATCTATATCTGAATTTTCTTTTACTGATCTTTTGTGTAGGTAAAAAAAAATAAGTTGACAAATTGTGTTTGCATGGATACTGATTATATTTTTTGAATGAAGGACTTATATATGTATTCATAGGCACATGTTTATTTATATGCACATGATATATGTATTTACATGTCTAGCTATTTGAAATTTTAAATAACTTCTCTAATTTTTCAAAATAAGAAGTTTTTTTTCACCATTTAAGTTCTTTGCAATTTACACACTATTACACATCTTTTCACGATAAGAACTTTGGAGGAAATCTGACTGCAACATGTGTCCCTAAAGCAGGAATTCACACTTTGTTCTCTGTGAAACCCATAGCATCAGCGCTATAGTTCAAACTTGAAAATGTTAGTATTTTTATGACATTTTGAATTTCATCATCAAGGCTACATACTCAGTAAAGGTCTTTTTAAAGACAGATTATTTGAGAAATCATATTATACAGAACTGTTAGAAGTCCCAGTGGTTTAATGTTAATCAAAAGATTAGCATATGTAAAGTATATAAAGTTTAAACTGTTATTGGTATTTTGCTCCATTCTCTATAGCAAAAATTGTCAGTTTTTTATGAATAATTGAACTATAAACATTAAAACTTAAAATTCTAACATTGTTTACATGAAAGCCAAGGGAGCAGCCTTTAGAGTGGACTTGACCACCATGTCAAGTACAGATTTGCTCAATGGTTTAAAGAAGATATTCACTGATGATCCTGTATTAATTAGTCCATTCTCATGCTACTAATAAAGATGATATACTCAATACAGTTTAATTTATAAAGAAAAGAGACTTAATTGACTTAAAGTATTGCATGGCTGAGGGGGCCTCAGGAAACTTACAATCAATCATAGTGGAAGGGGAAGCAAACACGTCTTTCGTCACATGGCAGCAGGAGAGAGAAGGATTAGCAAAGACGAGGAAAAGCCCCTTATAAAACCATCAGATCTTGTGAGAACTCACTCTCTATGATGAGAACAGCATGAGGATAACTGTCCCCATGATTCAATTGCCTCCCACCAGGTCCCTCAAATGACACATGGGGATAATGAAAATTACAATTTAAAATGAGATTCTGGTAGGCACACAGCCAAACCATATTATTCCCCCACTGACCCCTCCCAAATCTCATGTCCTCACATTTGAAAACATAATCATGCCTTCCCAACAGTTCCCCAAAAAGTCTTAATTCATTCCAGTATTAAGCTAAAAGTGAAAGTCCAAAGTCTCATCTCAGACAAGGCAAGTCCCTTCTGCGTATGAGTCTGTAAAATCAAAAGCAAGTTAGTTAGTTAGTTACTTCCTAGATACAAAGAGGATACTGGCATTGAATAAATATACCCTTTTGAAATGGGAGAAATTGACCAAAACAAATGGGCCTCATGCAAGTCCAAAATCCAATAAGGTAGTCATTAAACCTCAAAGTTTCAACGTGATCTCCGTTTACTCCATGTCTCACATCCAGGTCATGCTGATGCAAGAGGTGGAATCTCATGGCCTTAGGCAGCTCTGCCTCTCTGGCTTTGCAGAGTTAACCCCCAACCCCCTGCCCACCAGCTGTTTTCACAACTTGCCTTGAGTTCAAACTCAACGTAGCTTTTCCAGACACATGGTGCAAGCTGTTGGTGCATCTACCATTCTGCAGTCTGGAGAAGGATGGCTTTTTTCTCACAGCTCAACAAGGTAGTGCCCTACTGGGGACTCTGTATGGGGCTCTGACTCCACATTTTCCTTCTATACTGCCTGAGCAAAGGTTCTCCATGAGGGCTCTGCCCCTGCAGGAGACTTCTGCCTGGACATTCAGGCATTTGCATACATCCTCTGAGATCTAAGCAGAGGCTCCCAAACCTCAATTCTTGACTTCTCTGCACCCGCAGGCTTAACTTCATGTGGAAACTGCCAAGGCTTGGGGCTTGCACCCTCTGAAGCCATGGCCTGAGTTGTACCTTGACCCTTTTCAGGTGTCACTGGAGCTGCTAGGATGCAAGGCACAAAATCTCAAGATTGCACAAAACAGTGGGACCCAGGGCCCTGCTCACAAAATCATGATTTCCTCCTAGGCCTCAGGGCCTGTAATGAGAGGGATTGCCATGTCAGAGGAAAGGTCTCTGACACACCCTGGACACCATTGTCTTGATGATTAGCATTTGGTTTCTAGTTACTTATGCAAATGTCTGCAACTGGCTTGACTATCTCCACCAACGAAAATGGGCTTTTCTTTTCTACTGTATCATCAGGTTGAAAATTTTCTAAAATTTTATTCTCTGTCATCTCCTGAATGCTTCACTGCTTATAAATTTTATCCACCAGATACTCTAAATCATCTCTCTCAAGTTCAAAGTTCCACAGATCTCCAGAGCAGGGGCAAAATGCTGCCAGTCTCCTTGTATAGCAAGAGTGACCTTTCCAGACAAGCTCTTCATCTTCATCTGAGGGCACTTCAGCCTGTACTTTATTGTTTATATCACTATAAGCAATTTGGTCAAAGCCATTAAACAAGTCTCTGGGAAGTTCCAAACCTTCCCACATCTTTCTGTCTTCTGAGCCCTGCAAGGCTGTGGGAAGCTACTAAATTTCCCACATTTTTCTCTCTTCTTCTGAGCCCTCCAAACTGTTCAAACTTCTGCCTTTTACCCAGTTTCAAATTAGCTTCTACACTTTCTGGTATCCTTGCAGCAGCAACTCACTTTACCACTACCAATTTACTGTATTGGTCCATTCTCATGCTACTAGTAAAGAAAAACACAAGATGGAGTAATTTATAAAGAAAAGAGGTTTAATTGCCTCAGAGTTCCATATGGCTGGTGATATGGTTTGGCTCTGTGTCCCCATCCAAATCTCATCTTTAACTGTACTCCCATTATTACCACATGTTGTGAGAAGGACCCACTGGGAGATAATTTGAATCATGGGAGAAGTTTCCCCCATACTGTTCTCCTGGTAGTGAATACATCTGAAGAGATGTGACAGTTTTATCAGGGGTTTCCAATTTTGCGTCGTCCTCATTTTTCTTGCTGCCACCATGTAAGAAGTGCCTTTCACCTCCCGTAAAGATTCTGAGGCCTCTCTAGCCATGTGGAACTGTAAGTCCAATTAAACTTGTTTTCTTCACAGTCTCCAGTATGTTGTTATCAATCAGCAGCATGAAAACAGGCTAATACAGTAAATTGATACCAGTAGTAGCGTGTTGCCCAAAAGATATCTGAAAATGTGGAATCCACTTTGCAACTGGTTAATAGGCAGAGGCTGGAACAGTTTGGAGGGCTGAGAAGAAGACAGAAAAATATGGGAAAGTTTGGAACTTCCTAGAGGCTTATTAAATGGTTTTGACAAAAATGCTGATAATGATATGATATGGACAATGAAATGCAGGCTGAGATGGTCTCAGATGGAGATGAGAAATTTCTTGGGAAATAGAGCAAAGGTGACTCTTGTTACATTTAGCACAGAGACTGATGGCATTTTGCCCCTGCCCTAGAGATTTGTGAATCTTTGATCTTGAGAGAGATGATTTAAGGTAACTGGCAGAAGAAATTTCTAACCAGCAAAGTATTCAAGATATGACTTGGGTTCTGTTAAAGGCATTCAGTTTTAAAAGGAAAGCAGAGCATAAAAGTTCAGAAAATTTGCAGCCTGATAATGCAATAGAAAAGAAAATCTCATTTTCTGAGGAGAAATTTAAGCCGACTGCAGATATTTGCATAAGTAATGAGGAGCAGAATGTTAATCCCAAAGAAAATGAAAAATATCTTCAGGACATGTCAGAGAAATTTGTGCCAGCTGCTCCCATTAGAGACCCGTAGATCTAGGACAAAAAAATGGTTTTGTGGCAGGGCCCAGGGTCCCCATACTGTGTGCAGTCTAGGGACATGGTGCCCTGTGTCTCAGCCAATCCAGCCATGACTGAAAGGGGCCAATGTAGAGCTCAGGCTGTGGGTTCAGAGGGTGCAAGACCCAAGCCTTGGCAGCTTCCATGTGGGATTGAGCCTGCAGGTGCACAGAAGTCAAGAACTGGAGTTTGGGAACCTCCACCTAGATTTTAGAAGATGTATGGAAACACTTGGCTACCCAGGCAGAAGTTTGTTGCAGGGGCAGAGCCCTCATGGAGAACCTCTGCTAGGGCAGTGCAGAAGGGAAATGTGGGCTTGGAGCCCCCATACAGAGCCTCTACTGGGACACTACCTAGTGGAGCTGTGAGAAGAGGGCCACAGTCCTCCATACTCCAGAATGGTGGATCCAACTACAGGTTGTACTGTGTGCCTGAAAAAGCAACACACACTCAATGCCAGCCCAAGAAAGCAGCCTGGAGGCATGTTATACCTTGAAAAGCCACAGGGGCAGAGCTGCCCAAGACCATGGGAACACACCCCTTGCAACAGTGTGACCTGAATATGAGACCTGGAGTCAAAGGAGATCATTTCAGAACTTTAAAATTTGACTACCTTGCTGGATTTCTGACTTGCATGGACCCTGTAACTCCTTTGTTTTGGTCAACTTCTTGCATTTGGAATGGCTGTATTTACCCAATACCTGTACTTCCACTGCATCTAGGAAGTAACTAGCCTGCTTTTGATTTTACAGGTTCATAGTCAGAAGGGAGTTCCTTTGTCTCAGATGAGACTTTTAACTGTAAACTTTTGGGTTAATGCTGAAAAAAGTTAAGACTTTTGGGGACTGTTGGGAAGGCATGATTGGTTTTGAAATGTGAGGACATGAGATTTAGAGGGGTCAGGGTGGAATGATATGGTTTGGCTCTCTGTCCCAACCCAAATCTCATCTTGAATTGTACTCCCATAATTCTCATGTGTTGTGGGAGGGACCCGGTGGGACATTATTCAAATCATGGGGTCAGTTTCCCCCATACTGTTCTCATGGTAGGGAATAAGTCTCACAAGATCTGACGGTTTTATGAGGAGTTTCCGTTTTTGCATCTTCCTCATTTTCCCTCTCTGCCACCATGTAAAAAGTGTCTTTCGCTTCCCACCATGATTCCAAGGCCTCCCCAGCCATGTGAAATTGTAGGTCCAATTAAAAGTTTTTTCTCCCCAGTCTTGAGTATGTCTTTATCAGCACTGCGAAAATGAACTAATACAGCTAGAGAGGCCTCAGAAAAGTTAAATCATGTTGGAGGGCCAGCAAACATGTCCTTCTTCCCATGGAGGCAGGAAAGAGAAAGATGAGTGAAGGCCAGGGTAAAGCCCATTATGAGATTTGGGTGGGGACACAACCAAATCCATATCAGTTCCTATTTCTAAAGACAATGCTATAATTTTTTTTCATAATTCATCATGACCAGCCAGTGAAGCCCCTAGATCAAGCAATCTTTTTGATCAAGTTTGTAATATGCCACAAAGGAGCCAAACACATTTGGGCTGCAGCTCATGACCCCTTCTGATTTCAGTATTGCTCTTTGGATGTGATTTCATTCTGCTGGCCTGTGTGGCAGCTGTGATATTCATCATCACAAAATGTTGTCTGTTTCATTTCTGAAAGTTTTATAAAATAGGAAAGAAGACAAAAAGAGATTAGTCATATTGAAGGCCTGATGCTGAGGGGACTTCCAAATTGGAATCTTCCAGTTTATTCCAGTATGAAGAGGTTGAGATGAAGCATTCGTTTCCTCCTGGGACAAAACATCTTTTCAAAACTTACCTTATTAAGTCAAAGTTTGTTTTCCTGAAATTTAGTACTCATTTAAAAGTTAGAAATATTCTATGTAAAACAAAGATTTTAAAGCTAGGGCGAGGCTCAGTGGCTCACTCCTGTATCCCAGCACTTTGGGAGGCCAATGTGGGTGAATCACCTGAGGTCAGGAGTTTGAGAACAGCCTGGCCAACATGGCAAAACCCCGTCTCTACTGAAAATACAAAAAAATTAGGCAGCCATGGTGACTCATGCCTGTAGTTCCCACTACTTGGGATGAGGCACCAGAATCGCTTGAACCAGGGAGCCAGAGGTTGTGCCACTGCACTCCAGCTTGGGCAATAGAGCAAGACTCCATCAAAAAAAAAAAAGAAAAAATATATTTTCAAGCTAGGAAAAATAAAAATAACATGTACCCTCCTGCCAAATTAAAATTCTGTTAAATGTGCTAAAACTACAAATATAATTTTAACTGATAAATTATATCACATTTATTCCTGTCACTTATACTATTTTCAGGAAAAGATGATTTTTTACATAAGACATGTAACTGTATATACTGAATAGTTATGTTGAAATTACCTTTTGCGGGGGTGGAGCCAAGATGGCCGAATAGGAGCAGCTCCGGTCTACAGCTCCCAGCCTGAGCCACACAGAAGACAGGTGATTTCTGCATTTCTGCTTGAGGTACCGGTGTCATCTCACTAGGGAGTGCCAAACAGTGGGTGCAGGACAGTCAGTGAAGTGCACTGTGCGCGAGCCGAAGCAGGGCGAGGCATTGCCTCACTCAGGAAGCGCAAGGGGTCAGGGAGTTCCCTTTCCTAGTCAAAGAAAGGGGTAACAGATGGCACCTGGAAAATCGGGTCAGTCCCATCCTAATACTGCGCTTTTCCAATGGGCCTGGAAAATGGCACACTAGGAGATTGTGTCCCGCACCTGGCTCCGAGGGTCCTATGCCCACGGAGTCTCCCTGATTGCTAGCACAGCAGTCTGAGATCAAGCTGCAAGGCGGCAGCGAGGCTGGGGGAGGGACGCCCGCCATTGCCCAGGCTTGCTTAGGTAAACAAAGCAGCCAGGAAGCTCGAACTGGGTGGAACCCACCACAGCTCAAGGAGGCCTGCCTGCCTCTGTAGGCTCCACCTCTGGGGGCAGGGCACAGACAGACAAAAAGTCAGCAGGAACCTCCACAGACTTAAATGTCCCTGTCTGACAGCTTTGAAGAGAGTAGTGGTTCTCCCAGCACACAGCTGGAGATCTGAGAACGGACAGACTGCCTCCTAAAGTGGGTCCCTCACCGCTGAGCAGCCTAACTGGGAGGCACCTCCCTAGTAGGGACAGACTGACACTTCACTCGGCTGGGTACTGATCTGAGACAAAACTTCCAGAGGAACTATCAGACAGCTGAATTTGTGTTCTCACGAAAATCCGCTGTTCTGCAGCCACCGCTGCTGACACCCAGCCAAACAGGGTCTGGAGTGGACCTCTAGTAAACTCCAACAGACCTGCAGCTGAGGGTCCTGTCTGGTAGAAGGAAAACTAACAAACAGAAAGGACATCCACACCAAAAACCCATCTGTACATCACCATCATCAAAGACCAAAAGTCGATAAAACCACAAAGATGGGGAAAAACTAGAGCAGAAAAACTGGGAACTCTAAAAAGCAGAGCACCTCTCCTCCTCCAAAGGAAGGCAGTTCCTCACCAGCAACAGAATAAAGCTGGATGGAGGATGACTTTGACGAGTTGAGAGAAGAAGGCTTCAGACGATCAAACTACTCTGAGCTACGGGAGGAAATTCAAAACAATAGCAAAGAAGTTAAAAACTTTGAAAAAAACATTAGAAGAATGGATAACTAGAATAACCAATGGAGAGAAGGGCTTAAAGGAGCTGATGGAGCTGAAAGCCAAGTTTCGAGAACTACGCGAAGATTGCAGAAGCCTCAGTAGCAGATGCGATCAACTGGAAGAAAGGGTATCGCTGATGGAAGATGAAATGAATGAAATGAAGAGAGAAGGGAAGTTTAGAGAAAACAGAATAAAAAGAAATGAACAAAACTTGCAAGAAATTTGGGACTATGTGAAAAGACCAAACCTACGTCTGATTGGTGTACCTGAAAATGACGGGGAGAATGGAACCAAGTTGGAAAACACTCTGCAAGATATTATCCAGGAGAACTTCCCCAATCTAGCAAGGCAGGCCAACATTCAGATTCAGGAAATCCAGAGAACGCCACAAAGATACTCCTCGAGAAGAGCAACTCCAAGACACATAATTGTCAGATTCACCAAAGTTGAAATGAAGGAAAAAATGTTAAGGGCAGCCAGAGAGAAAGGTCAGGTTACCCACAAAGAGAAGCCCATCAGACTAACAGCTGATCTCTGGGCAGAAACTCTACAAGCCAGAAGAGAGTGGGGGCCAATATTCAACATTCTTAAAGAAAAGAATTTTCAACCCAGAATTTCACATCTAGCCAAACTAAGCTTCATAAGTGAAGGAGAAATAAAATACTTTACAGACAAGCAAATGCTGAATGATTTTGTCACCACCAGGCCTGCCCTAAAAGAGCTCCTGAAGGAAGCACTAAACATGGAAAGGAACAACCGGTACCAGCCACTGCAAAAACATGCCAAATTGTAAAGACCATCAAGGCTAGGAAGAAACTGCATCAACTAACGAGCAAAATAACCAACTAACATCATAATGACGGGATCAGATTCACACATAACAATATTAATGTTAAATGTAAATGGGCTAAATGCTCCCATTAAAAGACACAGACTGGCAAACTGGATAAGGAGTCAGGACCCATCAGTGTGCTGTATTCAGGAAACTCATTTCACGTGCAGAGACACACACAGACTCAAAATAAAGGGATGGAGGAAGATCTATCAAGCAAATGGAAAACAAAAAAAGGCAGAGGTTGCATTCCTAGCCTCTGATAAAATAGACTTTAAACCAACAAAGATCAAAAGAGACAAAGAAGGCCATTACATAACGGTAAAGGAATCAATTCAACAAGAAGAGCTAACTATCCTAAATATATATGCACCCAACATAGGAGCACCCAGATTCATAAAGCAAGTCCTGAGTGATGTACAAAGGGACTTAAACTCCCACACAATAATAATGGGAGATTTTAACACCCCACTGTCAACATTAGACAGATCAAGAAGACAGAAAGTTAACAAGGATATCCAGGAATTGAACTCAGCTCTACACAAAATGGACCTAATAGACATCTACAGAACTCTTCACCCCAAATCAACAGAACATACATTTTTTTTCAGCACCACACCACACCTATTCCAAAATGGACCACATAGTTGGAAGTAAAGCTCTCCTCAGCAAATGTAAAAGAACAGAAATTATAACAAACTGTCTCTCAGACCACAGTGCAATCAAACTAGAACTCAGGATTAAGAAA
>NW_026652291.1:79208930-79220265 GCF_009828535.3 Hylobates moloch
GAGTTAATGGGTGCAGGAAATCAACATGGCACATGGATACATATGTAACAAACCTGCACATTGTGCACATGTACCCTAAAACCTAAAGTATAATAAAAAAGATTCCTCAGTTATTTCTTATTTCTTCTCATTTGATATTATTATTATTAAAATATCATAAATTATCACTTTTTGCTTTCTGTTTGAACTAAATGTTGTGATAATAAGATAACATATAATATTTACATTAGTTTGCCTGGGCCACCACAACAATATACTGCGTGGTTTCAACAGCAGAATTTTATTTTCTCAAAGTTCTGAAAGCTTGAAGTCCAAGAGCAAGGATCCGGCAGGTTTGATTTCTTCCGAGACCTCTCTCTTGCTTAAAGAGGGCCAAACTTTTCCTGTGTCTTTACATGGTCTTTCCTCTGCATGTGTGTATCTTTAACATCAGTCTGCTCTGGCTGCCATAACATAATTCTTTAGACTTAGTTGCTTAAAGAACAGAAGTTTATTTTCTCATAGTTCTGGAGACTTGAAAACCCAAAGTTAAGATGCCAGTCAGTTCAGTTGTTGGTGAGGACTCTTTGTGGCTTTCAGATGGTTGCCTTCCTTCTGTGTCCTCACATTGCACAAAGAGAAAGAGACAGTGACAGATCTCCCTGCTGTCTCGTCTTGTAAGGGCACTAATCCTGTTGGATCAGGACTCCATCCTTATAACCTCTTTTAATCCTACTTACCTTTGAATGGTCTCATCTCCAAATACACTCACATTGGATTTTAGGGCTTCAATATATAAATTTGGAGAGTGGTGGATGGGGGGCATTGAAAATTTGGTGTTTCTGAAAGGTTGAAAATACCTGGTGTTTCTCTATGTGTCACTATTTCTTCTTATAAGGATATTAGTCAAATTGGATGGGATCTACTCAAAGTCTCATTATAATCTTATCACCACTTTAAAGTTATAGCTCCATAATATGGTAACAACAATCCACAGTCTTGGAAGGTAGGGTTTCAACATATAAATGTTAAGGGGACATAATTCATCCTGCAATACTTTTCTAGTAGTTTCCTTGGAAACCATCATTTCTCTGAAACTCATATTAGTGATTGGAAGTAAACATCATGCTGACTAGTTAGACTTCTATTACTTTTATCTTTAAATATAGAAACTCCCTAGATAAGTATTAGTGCTTATTAACAGCTTCCTCATGAGATGCAAAAACATAAAGTCACAGATGTCTTTAAAAAGGAATTTTATTCACAATATCCTGAAAATTAGTTTTCGACTTATATTATAAATTGTCAGTATGACAGAAAATAAAAATATTTCTGTGAATATGTCAGATTTGTGAAAGATAGAAAGTATATTACTTTATATTTCCATTGATAAGATGCCTCTATGTAAATGTTATATATAAAACAAGTTTTCATGTTACTAATTCATATAAATGACTTTAGTTAACAATACGTCTCTTCTAGAAATATTACTTTGATAACACATTTTGTATATTATAAGTTTCAGTCATAACATATATATTATTTTCCCAAATTCTAGGTAAGTTTGGAAAATAAATTGTAAACATGGAACTTATATCTAAGTATGCAGGATTATAGTCATAATGTTTATTACCTGAGAAATCTTTGCATAGATTTATATTTAAATGGAAAGAGTATTATTACCAAAACCCCAAATCTCTTCTCCGTATGACATCTTCAATTAACTAGCCACTCAAGTACTAACCTAAGCCATTAATAGACTGCCTTCAACAATTGTAAGCCTAGAATTTATATAAAATAGATTAATGTGAATCCCCCCTCCTATTTTGAGCTTCAGTTGAGCTTTACATAACGAAAATTAAAGTAAATGAGAGTCATAATTTTAGTCATCATGGAGAAATTTTTTAAACAACATAAAGTTCATCTACCTCTTAGCCCTAAATGTATAATTAGATGTAGAGAACTATAATTTATTTTCCTAACTACATATTTAAGCTTCAGTTTATTTGCTCAATTGCTTTTTATACTGATTTTAACTAAGACTATAATGTGGTATATTTTTAATTGAAGTATAATTCAAGTACAATAAAACTCACTCTTTTAAAGTATATAATTCAGCTTGTTTTAGCATATTCACAAAGTTGTGCAACCGTGGCTACATCAACACTAATTGTAGATTTTCATCATACCCAAAGAAAAGTATATGCTCATTAGTAGACACTCCCTCTTCCACTTCCTGTCTCCCATAGACATCACTAATGTACTGTCTTTCTTTATGAAAATGCCTATTTTGGATTTTACATATAAATGGATTAATTAATAGTTGGCCTATGCATTTGGCTTATTTCAGGCAACATAGTTTTTTTAGGGTTACGTCATTATGCAGCATATATTACCACTCCATCTTTGTCAAATCTGAACACTATTTCAGTCCACGCTTGTATTGCATTTTGCTTACCTCTTCATCAGATGATGGACATTTGTTTACATTTTTTAACTATTATGTACAATACTTCCATGAAGTCATGCACATGTTCTTCCGTGAACATGTTTTTAATTTTCTGGGATATACACTTCGGAGTGAAATTGGTCATGTGTTAATTCTGTTTAACTTATTGAGGAACTGTCAATTTTTTTCCAAAGTGGCTGTAGCATTTCACATTTCCACCAACTGTTTATGAGTGTTCCAATTTCTGTGCATCCTCACCAATACCTGTTATTCTGGCTTTTAATTACAGGCATTCTAGTGGAAGTGAAATGCATCTTATTGTAGTTTTGATTTGCATTTCACGGATGGTAATGATGCTAAGAATCTTTCTATGTGCTTACAGGCTATTTGCATATTTTCTTTGGAGAAGTTTATATAAATTATTTGCCCATTTTTTAAAAAATTAGATTGCCCTTCAAATATTGATTTACGAGTCCTTCATATAATGGTAAAACTTTATAATATATATGATATTTTCATTAAATTTGAGAAGTTTTCAGTCATTATTTTTAAATATTTCTCTCCTCTCTTTCTGGAACACTTATGTGTTGTCAATGTCCTTTATGGTGTTCTATACGTCTCTGAACCTCTGCTCAAATTTTCTCATTCATTTTTTTTTCTATTGTCCAAACAATATAATTTTAGTTAGCCTATCTACAAGTCCATTAATCCTCTTACCTGGTCAAATATTAATGTTATTGATCACCTTTATTGAACTTTTTATTTCAATAATTATATTCTTTAACTCTAGAATTTTGAGTTGGTTGCCTCTATTTTTTATTGATATCCTTTATTTGTTGAAACACCATTCTCATCCTTTAATCCTTTGGACATGTTTTCTTTAATCATTTTAGCATATTATAAAAATCTAATGTAAAATCTGTGTTCTGTAATTATGACATCTGTATTTCTTCAGAGACAGTTTCAATGAATTGCTTTCTGTGCCCACATCCATGAGCCATACTTTCTTGTTTCTTTGCGTATTTTAACTTTTTAGTCAAAAACTGTATTTTAAATAACATAAAGTAATAACTTTGAGAATTGCACTCTTCTTCCTCCCCAAAATTTGTTATTGTTTTGGTTGTTTTCTTTTAAAATATAATTCAATAATGTCAGTATTCTTCATCATTCATGGACACAGAGGTCTCTGATTGGTTAGCTTAGTGGTCAGCTAATATTTGCACAGGCATTTTCTTAAATGCCTATAACCAATAAATTTCTCAAGCTTTGCTGAGGGCCTCTGTGTGAGGATTGGGGTAAGCCTCCATTTCATCAGGTATTTGATAACTCTACCTTAGTCTTTAATTTTTTATTAATCAGAGCCTCTATGTGATTTAGAGATGCGAGCTTAGATCCTTCTTAGGTCTTTCCTTAGCATGTGCTCAACCCCAGTATGCACATGGTCTTATGAATACAAATGGCCTTCTAGATTATCAGGAATATTTCAGAGTATTCCGAAGCCCATCTCATTCTCTGTCTTTTCCTTTCAAGCTCTTTAGTATTATTTGCTCTGTTATCTATTGCCCCATTCAGCCACAAAGTTAACCATTGCTTTCAATTGTTATTCGCAATGCTTCCATAGAAAGAGGTTCTTATCCTGGATAAGCTCTGAGTAAGGTCAAATATATCAATCATTAGTAGATTCTTCCAGGAAACCATTTGGAAGTACAAATAATGATGATTATCTAGTAATGAGGAGTTGAAATACGTTCAACCCCATCTGCCGCCTCAGGTGGCTAACAGGTTGGTGGTTTTTACATTGACTGTGGGACTGTCAGTCTTCAAAGTCACCATGGAACTTCACAGAGATAAGAATAGGGTAGGTTCAATTGCTGGAAATCTTGATGTTTTACTGATTTATTTATTTTTATGGAGTTTCATTCTTGTTGCCCAGGCTGGTGTACAATGGCATGATATTGGCTCACTGCGATCTCTGCCTCCCAGGTTCCAGAGATTCTCCTGCCTCGGCCTACAAAGTAACTGGGATTACAGGCACCCACTACCATGCCTGACTAATTTTTGTATTTTTAGTAGAGACGGGGTTTCACCATGTTGGTCAGGCTGATCTCGAACTCCTAACCTCAGGTGATCTGCCCGCCTCAGCCTCCCAAAGTGATGGAATTATAGGTGTGAGCCACCGTACCCAGGAAAGCCTTACAGTTTTTTACTGAGATTCAGCCATTGTTCATGAGTAAATGCTCCCTGCATTGCTGCAAGCCTTTGGTAAATTTCAGATTTCTGAAAAATAAAGCTGATTCTGACAATTCTGTCCACTATTATCACTGATTTATGGAGGAGAGGATTTTTAGTAGTCTTCCTCTTTCACTGTGCTGATATCACTTCACAGTGATGCTTCTAAGAGTCTATACATAACTTTCAAATGTCAGGTTTTTGTTAGACACACAGTATGTTTCATTACTACAACTACATGATAAAAATATATGAATTGGAGCAGAACATTTTATGAAACATAGAACTGTCATTTTATCTAGATTATTGATATTCTGGTTCTACATAATTTTACTGAAAAATAAGGATAACTATGCAAGTGTTAAAAACATGCCTACTTAATCTACGTAGAATCTAATAATAGCAGGAAAGTTAAATTTTACATTTTTATAGATATAGATTAATTAATGGTAAATAGTTGATAGTTAAAATATTAGATACATATAGGCAGAAAAAAATAATCTATTTTGAGATATCATATTTAAAGATCAGACAGGGATAATGACCAGAGATTTTGAATTTGTTCAAGAAATAGTTTATTGTCAAGACTTATTCTAATGTCTGAAGTTCCTAAATTGCATATGTTTGTTCTTGTTTGTTGAAGAGGAGGAAGCACCAGTATTTCCCACATGTCCACCTTTTTCACACCTAAACTCGTATCAGTAACTTGGTAGGAAGCCATTGATTATTTCTTATATATGTCTTCTGTGTTATTGAGTTGTCAATCTGCATTTTGGGGATGTGCGCAATTTAACATGACATTGCTTAGAACTCTCATTCTTGCTAATGTTCTAGCTATGTTTCTCATTGATGTTATAGTGAGAGACTTTGTCTTTATGAAGCAGTAATTATCAACTTGCATATTTAAAAGCAAGAATTTGCAGATTTAGGATTGTTTTATTAATAATTTTGAAGTTATTTCTCGAGGCCACCTCAGGAAACTCATGAAGAAGCTTTTAATAGGCTAATAACACAATGTTTATGCTCTCTTTTCCCAGATTACATAACAATGGACTACCAGCCGCTTTAGACAGCCTTATAGACTATAGAGCGATGTATGTAATAGAGTACTAACAGAATAATTTATCTTTAGTTCTAGGGCATCTCCAAATAATTTTTCATGAACAAACATAATAATGATAGCTATAATAGTGTTTTTTCTTGCTTTTCTCTAACCCCAGTGCCCAAAGTTCTCTTCTGAAAATCTATTTCAGGACAACTGTTTTTTGTTTCCGTTGCTCACATTCATCACAAGAGCTCTAATGTCTATGCTGAAGCAGCATTATTTGTGTCCCCAGTTATTGCCCATAGCTTTAATAAAATAGCTTCTTTACAAAAATGTGAAAATCTTACCTCTTTTGAACTCTGTGGTAAGCAGAAAAATGTTTATGCAAAGATGCCATTTCTTAATTTGCAGAATTTTTGAATATGTTAAAATTACATGCCCAAGGGGAATTAAGGTTGCAGATGGAATTAAGGTTACTAATTAACTGATCTTAAAATAAGGAAACTATTCTGCATTTGGAGGATGAGCACAATCTAATCACATGTACTTTTAAGAACACAGGGAGGCAGAGGAGTGAGAGATATATGATATGAAAAGGATTTGATTTATCTTTTATGGCTTTGAAGATGAAGAAAGGGGACCTTGAGGCTAGGAATGTGGGCAGTCTCTAAAAGCTGAGAATAGCTCTCAGCTGACAATGAGAATTGAAACAGGAATCTTAGCTCTACAACCACAGGAACTAAATTCTGACAGTAACTCTAATGAGTGGGAAACAGATATTTACTTAGAGTCTCCAGGAAGCAATGCAGCGTTGTTCACACCTGACATTTGCCCAGTGAGATTTATATCAGACTTGTGGTATACAGAACTGCAAAATAATAAGTTGTATTATGTTTAAGCTACTAAATTTGTGTTGATTTCTTCTCATAGCAATGCATTTTTTATATACAGTCAGACAAAAAGTACTGGTCTGAGCTAGAAGTTAAAATAGATCACATTTGTTATTGTTCATTTATTCCCTCCTCTACCAATTTAAAAACACCTTTACTTAATCTGGTTCAACCAATTTATCAAATATATAAAGCACTTCCCAATCACAGGAGAGGGGAGCACTTTGAATTCCACTATATGCTTTCTTATTGTGATCCTTGAATATCTGAGACAGGTCTCACTAATTTAGAAAGTTTATTTTGCCAAGGTTGAGGATGCAAGCCCATGACACAACCCCAGGAGGTCCTGATGACATGTGCCCAAGGTGGTCAGAGCACAGTTTGGTTTTATACATTTTAGGGAGACATGAGACATCTATCAACACATGTAAGACGAACATTGGTTCTGTCTGGAAAGGCAGGACAATTAGAAATTGGGAGGGGGCTTCAGGGTCATAGGTGGATAAGAGACAAATGGTTGTATTCTTTTGAGTTTCTGATTAGCGTTTCCAAAGGAGACAAGCAGATATGCATTCATCTTAGTGAGCAGAGGGATGACTGAAGAGAATGGGGGGCAAGTTTGCCCTAAGTAGTTCCCAGCTTGACTTTTCCCTTTAGCTTAGTGGTTTGGGGGCCCCAAGATTTATTTTCCTGTCACACCGTATAACAGTATTCTACTATGAAAAGTGGAGCATCAGCTTTGTTTTCTCATTCTCTAATTAGGTTTTTGGATTTCCCAAAAGAGTCTAAAAGTGTTATTTATTGGTAACTACAATAGAATATCTCACAGGTCATGATGCTAAATGGTTTCAAGGGTAACATTTACTTATGGCCATAATTTAGTTTTACTCAGTATACACACAGTTGAACAAATTAGCATATATTATCAGCAGGCACTTATGAAAGATACAAGAGGTTTACATTAAGTGCTAATTTTTATACTACTTCAAGAAGAGAAAATAAAATATTTTTAGCATAGAAAATCATTTCGCTTTCCAATAACCAAAGGCACCTTTTATGAACATATTCATTAATAATATGTAAAAAATTTACCATACCCAACTATTTAATAACCACTAAGTTGTGTGGTTATTCTAAATTAACCACGAATCATGGAAAGTATTATCACTAGTTTCTAAAGGTATTCCAGTTTTTAAAGATTTCATGACAATGTTCTTAAAATTGTGACATTTCTTACAATATTGATAATTCCTCAAATTTTATCATTTATAGAATCTTTATTCAAATTACTAGGGCTATGTGTTGGATAGTGTAACAATTTGAATTTATGTAGCATGAAAAACGTAAGAAATTTTGCCTGGTTTCTCCTTACTGCTTATAGTAAAATGTGAGATGAGGGAGATAAATTGCAACAATTGTTAAGCAAAAAGTTACCAGAATTTGAAGATAGGGAAAACTCTCAGTCTATCCTTAGTGCAAAAAACAAGAAAGCATGGGCTGGAAAGAATAGCAAGAATTGGCTGGAAAATAATTTGATAATGAGATCACTGGTCCTATTTGAGGGTTTCATCCATCATCTCAACAGATGCCAGAATTCAGAAGTCCAAGAATCAAAGGATGAAAATGGAAGTGGCACCACTCATCATTACCTTTTGTGACCTCTAGCAAATATTTGCTTCCTGTTCCCATGACCTTAAATTCTGATGGCCTAGAAATCTTAGCCGCGAAGAGAGAAATCCTTCCACCAGGAGACAGTAATTCAATTTAACTGAAAGTTAAGACTGCATTTTGGCCACTTTTAGCTTTGTAAATTTCTGAATAAACCAAGAAGGGAGTTACTGTGCTGTCTGAAGTGATTGATTCTGATCACCAAAGAGAAATAGGATTGCTAAGTGTGATTTAAGGAGATGTGTAAGGGTGTATGTTGACAACGTGGTAAAATTTCAATGATTAATTTTACATGTCAACTTGTCTGGACCACAATGCCCAAATATTTGGTCAAACATTCTGCATACTTCCATGAGGATTTATTTAATGAGATTATCATTTATATCAGTGGACTTTGTGTAAAACAGATTGCATAATATGGATAGAATTAAGTCAATCTGTGATTGGACTTAATCTTCTGTGCAGACTGATTTAATGAGATTATCATTTATATCAGTAGACTTTGACTAAAACAGATTACATAATATGGATAGACTTAATCCAATCAGTTGAAAGCTTTAATAGAATAAAAAGCTGGCCTCTCCCAAGATGGAGGAAATTTTTCATCAGACTGCCTTCAGATTTCATCTGTAATGTCCTTTTTTGTTTTCTGGTTCTATAGGAGACTCTCTTCAGACTTTGTCTGCACCATCAACATTTCCTGGTTCTAGAGCAGGCTGCCTTTGAACCCACATGTAACTCTCTATTGAGTCTCCAGCTTGTAGGACAACATCATTAAATTTTGGACTTCCCAAGTCTCCACAATCTCATTAGAGCTGAATTTAATTTTATAAGTGTAACTAAGTTTATCAAATGATTTTATTGAAATATAGAAAAATTTATAAAGTTTTAAAAAGTATTTCCACCAATCAGTATTTTGTAATGTACAAAAGAATTTACAAATGATTTGCCTTCTATATAAAATTACAGATTTTTAAAAATAATTTTGTCAATCAAATTTTATTAAGTGAATTAATCACATAAGCAAACATTTCTAACAGTGCAAAATTACCTGAGGTGGAGCAAAAAGTTGTGTATATAGATTAATTAATGCAGTCAAATAGTTCTTGAACTGTTGCATTTAAAAGGCAATTTAAATTGCCGCATTTTCAAATAAATATTATCTTCTTTGATGTTGATAAAAATAATTTGTTTATTTAATTAATAATAGAAGGCAAATTTTAGTTATTTGTGATTCCACAAAGTTATGTGTTCATGTACATATTGGGGTGATTACATATACATTTTATAAATAGTTTATAAACAAGTAAATATCAATTTATAGCTTCAGATTTGTTTATTACAGTTTGATGTTCACTTGAAATAGTAATAGTAATTATGTGTATGTATTTCCTGATTTTATTTTCAAAGTTTGTAAATATCAGTAATACCTGGATTTAAGAGAACCCCACGGCTTTTTTATTCCAACTGAAATTTTAGCAATGGAATAATTTGAATTCAGACTAGGAATTGTGGCAGTATGTTAAGGCTATAAGAATTAGGGGGGGTGGAGCCAAGATGGCCGAATAGGAATAGCTCCGGTCTACAGCTCCCAGCCTGAGACACACAGAAGACGGGTGATTTCTGCATTTTTGTTTGAGGTACCGGTTTCATCTCACTAGGGAGTGCCAAAGAGTGGGTGCAGGACCCTCGGTGAAGCACACTGTGTGCGAGCCGAAGCAGGGAGAGGCATTGCCTCACACGGGAAGCGCAAAGGGTCAGGGAGTTCCATTTCCTAGTCAAAGAAAGGGGTAACAGACGGCACCTGGAATATCGGGTCAGTCCCACCCTAATACTGTGCTTTTGCAATGGGCCTGGAAAACGGCACACTAGGAGATTGTGTCCCGCACCTGGCTCGGAGGGTCCTATGCCCACGGAGTCTCGCTGATTGCTAGCACAGCAGTCTGAGATCAAACTGCAAGGTGGCAGTGAGGCTGGGGGAGGGACGCCCACAATTGCCCAGGCTTGCTTAGGTAAACAAAGCAGCCAGGAAGCTCGAACTGGGTGGAGCCCACCACAGCTCAAGGAGGCCTGCCTGCCTCTGTAGGCTCCACCTCTGGGTGCAGGGCACAGACAAACAAAAAGTCAGCAGGAACCTCCACAGACTTAAATGTCCCTGTCTGACTGACAGCTTTGAAGAGAGAAGTGATTCTCCCAGCACGCAGCTGGAGATCTGAGAATGGACAGACTGCCTCCTAAAGTGGGTCCCTCACCCCTGAGCAGCCTAACTGGGAGGCACCCCCAAGTAGGGACAGACTGACACCTCACGTGGCCGGGTACTCCTCTGAGACAAAACTTCCAGAGGAACTATCAGACAGCTGAATTTGTGGTCTCACAAAAATCCGCTGTTCTGCAGCCGCCGCTGCTGACACTGAGCCAACCAGGGTCTGGAGTGGACCTCTAGTATACTCCAACAGACCTGCAGCTGAGGGTCCTGTCTGGTAGAAGGAAAACTAACAAACAGAAAAGACATCTACAGCAAAAACCCAGCTGTACATCACCACAATCAAAGACCAAAAGTAGATAAAACCACAAAGATGGGGAAAAAACAGAGCAGAAAAACTGGAAACTAAAAAGCAGAGCACCTCTCCTCCTCCAAAGGAACGCAGTTCCTCACCAGCAACAGAACAAAGCTGGATGGAGGATGACTTCAACAAGTTGAATGAAGAAGGCTTCAGACGATCAAACTACTCTGAGCTACAGGAGGAAATTCAAAACAATAGCAAAGAAGTTAAAAACTTTGAAAAAATATTAGAAGAATGGATAACTAGAATAACTAATGGAGAGAAGGGCTTAAAGGAGCTGATGGAGCTGAAAGCCACGTTTCGAGAACTATGCGAAGATTGCAGAAGCCTCAGTAGCAGATGCGATCAACTGGAAGAAAGGGTATCGCTGATGGAAGATGAAATGAATGAAATGAAGTGAGAAGGGAAGTTTAGAGAAAACAGAATAAAAAGAAATGAACGAAGCCTCCAAGAAATTTGGGACTATGTGAAAAGACCAAACCTACATTTGATTGGTGTACCTGAAAATGAC